>NC_135497.1:280290871-280418371 GCF_052857255.1 Amblyomma americanum
AGAGCCCCACAGCTGTCGATTACCGCGCACTGCCAATTTCCCGCTCCGTTTCTGCCCCCTCGCTGCCCTCGTTAAATAAACATCTCATCCAGAGAGAGACGTTGATGGTTACTACCCGCAGAACGCACGGTTCCGGAATCCGCTCGTGGTAAGACATGACACGATATGCTCATCGCTTCACCTCAATGAGGATCTTAAAGCGGTGATAGCTTTTCTCTCTTGTTTTCAGCTCTGAGGCTGTAACTACTTCTCGAGCATATATATGGGAGCACTGGGGCCCAAGTCTAACAGTTTCTGAAGGAAATGTTCTTTGTTTCTCCCGCGATTAGGAAGTGCGACACTTTCAACAACATCCCACTTTGCTCCCTCCTTCGGCACACGCGATTGTTTTCCAATTCCATCCTTTCTTTTTCTCGAAAGAAAGGATGGAATTAGAAAACCATCGTTGGTGAAGAAGTAAAACATTGCTGCATGTTAAGCATTATTTTGTATTTTTTGTAGCGCAATAGCTCATTTTACACATATAGGTCCGGAAGCATACACACAGCTTTTACTTTTTCATTTCTCCTGACATGAAGTGCTCAAGAATTGAATCATGAATGGTGGACAGCGCAATATCTCGCCCAGTGAAAAGAAAAAGCGAACCTTTCTCGAAATATTGTTCGATTTACACACCTGCGACCTTCGAGGGAAATGCTCCGCGTTGTACTTACGCCTGTATTCAAAACGAGGAGGGAGATTTCGATATCGTGTAAGTAAGCATGAAATGTGGATCATTGCTTAGCTAGAGCATATTTTAATGCGTGCTTGTATTTATTTTTTCATTATGTTGTAAGAATGAAATATTGACTGCTGCCCAACTGACCGACTAATCGCCTAATACAAATAATGGTAATTTATTGTAGCTCCAGCATGCCTAATAGGAAGTGGCCAGGAAAGGAGGGGTGTGTCCTACCTTCTCATAGCAGTACAGCCCTTGCTTACGCCTGTAAAATGGGCATTCGACAGCCACGTAGTAATCATACGGCATGGTTCAAACGCCGTGAAAGTGTTTCCGCCATGACGCGAGTACTTTGTTGTGAGCGCCGAGCTACACTCTGGGCTGCGCGAAAGCACATTACTCTAGCTGGGGAAGGTCGGGACAAGGAACCTGGCTCGGGGGAGAGAACCCCGGGTCGTGGCTCCTGCAAATGGGTTCCCTGTGTCGATTGGTTTGAGACCCCGGAAAACGTTCAGTGGTGACGGGAGAGCGCTTGGAGGCCAAGGTCCGCACATTTGGCAAGTAGCGATTGCTCGCCTTCTACGTAAGCCTGAAAATGAACTCGGTTCGATCGGGATCAATCACAAAAAACCTACCCTGTCCACACTCCCGGCCTAAATTTTATAACCCGTTCGCTATAACCCGATTCCCTCTTTCTGCAACCGATCCCAACCCTTCTATTACTAGGGGATATTAAGGCAGTGACCCCGAGCCCGCTTCCTTGTTGGTGCATGAGGTCCATTTGTGGCTTATTACCTAATATTTTATTCTTGTACCTTCTGGCGCACAAAAGTACACTTGTTCACTCACGGGTGGAATTATTTCTTACCATAATTCGCTTTAAGCCCTTTATACGTCAGTGGTGCAGGCTAGGCATTATTTTAATTTTTATTTGACAAATCCCTAGCCGTACACGAACTGCCGGTACGAGCTTTTGTCTTACTTTATCGCCGCAAAAAGCGATACTTTATAATTATTGCTCAATATAATTTCACGAAAAAAAAAACGATCAAGTGCCACTTCCTCAAGCGGTATTCATTGTACTTTCTCCGCTTCCATCACTGCGACGAAAGCATGGCATCGTTTGTTGAGACATATGATGATCTTGATGGCGCCAAAAGGCCTCGAATTCCCTCGTCGCTTGCAAGCGATAATCGGTCGACCGATTGCGCAGTCAACCAAATTACTCATCAAACACTTAACCCAAAATTAAGTGAGCCGACAGAGATGACTCGGTTGCCGTTTGCCGTCCTCGCACGCCCTCCGCATTGAATAAGCAGCCTGCCGTTCCGCACAGTTGTGCTTCCAGTGCTCAGGGGAGGCTTTCGCTGCTCCGCGCAGTGCGGCCGTCCGCGCTAGTCAGTTCCTTAACCACTTGATATAAAAAGACACTATTAATGTGCAGGCGGTCGCGGTCGCTTCTCACGCTGTGCTTTGCGCCGTTTTTATTCTTTTTTTAATCTCCTCTTGAGTTAGGTCTCGCTCTCTCTACAGTAGCACGCAGAGCGTATACGGAAGAGCAGTGCCTCCAAGTCGGGGACAGCGTTTCTTCTTGGTTGGGCAAGAAAGAGCAATCGAATGTCCGGCAACGTATTATGCCAACTCTCGGTTGTCGTAAGATGTTCGACGCGAGCCTGCTTAGCCAAGATTAGCCAATTAGCCAAGAGACAGCGATGTCACCGTTCTGTTTAGTCAGAAATGTAGCGAGTGCGACACCTGCGTGCGTGCTTAGTATATAATATTTCTGTGGCCAAGAGGCTTGTGTGCGCCAAAAACGCTGATACATCATCGTCATAATTTAAATTAAGTGAGAAAAGAGAGAGAGAGAGGAACTAGCTTTTTTGTACGACCTTGAATAGCGCATCTACAGCTTGCGACCATTTTCAGGATGTTTGTGCTCGTATTCCTGAAGTATACATCCGGCTACTTCTTTAGCAATATCACTCGAGTGGCGAACAAACGGCCATACTGAGCTCTGTGACAACGCGGAGTGGCAAAAACAGGAGGAAAACAACAAGCGCGTTGTGCCTCGCTTCGTCACAGGCCGCTGAACGGCCGTTTGTTCGACACAGGGGTGATAATGTAAAAGAACTGGCCGCCTGTACCTACGAACGCGAAGTTTATTCACCTTTGCGACTAGTCTCCGTTTAACATAATAATAATAAGCGATAATTTTTAATAAAAATATTTAATAATAATAATAGTTTGCTGTTTTCTGACGCCCGCAATTTTGGTATCACCATGCCGAAAAAACTTCTCTTTACTTCAAGAACGCGATTTTTTTAATTAGTGGCGGGCTTCCTGAAGCACTGGTACATCAAGAACAAAAGACGCCTTGCAACGGAGCTTTAAGGCACACCTGAGTGAACAGGGCTAAGTGGCGATTCGCAATTACTAGCAATATCGAACTGTGATGCGTCAGAAAGGTAGCTATGCACAAAGTTTAGAATCTGAATTCAACTTAATTTGAGAAGTAGTTTGTAACACACCGTACCGAAGCCTTTGAAAAGTCAATGTAAATGCTGTCTGAATCCGCTTTCCAGCTACTTCAGGGGATGAAACTACCTTTTACTCTCCATAGTTCGTGTCGTGGTCGCCTGCTGTGCCAGCCGTAATTTCCGGAGGCTGGTGCATTGAGGAAGGGTTGCCGCAACAAAATCATGGGCAGTCGAAAGCCCCCAGGTCGCCGCCATTCTCTTTGAGTAAGAAAGGACAGCAGCAAGGCGGCGACTTTGCATGAATGGACTTCAATTTTATTTTACCAATATGAATAAGATAGTTCAGGTAGCAGTGGAGTTCTACACAGATCTATAAAATAGCCGAAATAATCACGACAATAACGTCGGAGGCAGGAGTTTAGAATTGGACATCCCGCCGGCCTCGAAAGAAGAAGTAAAGAACGCCTTACAAGTAATGCAATGGCGGAAAGCCGCCAGTGGGGATCAGGTAGCTTCAGACCTGTTTAAGGACGGTGGGGAGATTGTGCTAGAAAAAGTAGCGGTGTAATCAGTGGTACGTCTAGACTACCCAATTCAGGAATGCATGCGTGCTGACCCATGTTCCTAGATCATAGCAGCACAGTTTGTGCGATAAATCTTCAGAGGCGAGTCAAAATGCTTCTTCGTTCTCGGGCACCGTGTGAAATCTGGGCCACTTGCGACTAGCGGGAGTGTAGACAATACGCGCATGTCTGCAAAGAGCGTGTTCCGTGTGGGCAGCCTGTTGGACAGATGCAAAGCACGTGCCTAGAGAGTGTTACGGAACGCGCACAGGGGGGACTGGCCATGGAACGGCGCCGTGAGGAGCGGAAGAAGTATCGAGAGAAAGAAACAAGGAACTTTAGCCCAAGCAAAATATACCTTTAACTCAGCGCGTACCACTACTGCTACTGTAACACGCGCTCGTCGGTCAAGATGAGTGTCAGGCGTGCTACACACAGCTCGGATGGATGGATGGATGGATGGATGGATGGATGGATGGATGGATGGATGGATGGATGGATGGATGGATGGATGGATGGATGGATGGATGGGTGGGTGGGTGGATGGATGGATGGATGGATGGATGGATGGATGGATGGGTGGATGGATGGATGGGTGGGTGGGTGGGTGGGTGGGTGGGTGGGTGGGTGGGCGGGTGGGTGGGTGGATGGATGGATGGATGGATGGATGGATGGGTGGATGGATGGATGGATGGATGGATGGATGGGTGGATGGATGGATGGATGGATGGATGGATGGATGGATGGATGGATGGATGGATGGATGGATGGGTGGGTGGATGGATGGATGGATGGATGGATGGATGGATGGATGGATGGATGGATGGATGGATGGATGGATGGGTGGGTGGGTGGGTGGGTGGATGGATGGATGGATGGTTGGGTGGTTGGGTGGGTGGGCGGATGGGTGGATGGGTGGGTGGGTGGGTGGGTGGATGGATGGATGGTTGGTTGGTTAGTTGGTTGGATGGATGGATGGATGGATGGATGGATGGATGGATGGATGGATGGACGGACGGATGGACGGACGGACGGAGGGACGGACGGACGGATGGATGGACGGATGGGCGCACGGACGGACGAAAGGACGGACGGACGGACGGATGGATGGATGGCTGGATGGTATGAGCGTCCCCTTTGAAACAGGGTGATGGCAGTTGCCACCATGCTCAGCTTTTTTCCCTTTATTTTTGTTTAACTGTGCTGTAAGTTATTAAAACTCACCATTTTCTTTAAATACGTCTTCCTACGCTTCTAATCTAATTATGTCACCTCTATGCTTTTGAGCCACCAATCTTCCAATCGCTTTTTCCTAATTTCCACCGCAGGTTAATTTACATGACCACAGTTATCTCTAAACCCTAGGGCCTCAGGAACAGTGACTGCGCCTGCATCGACATCGGGACGGATACCATCACATTTGAGTATCAGGTGTTCTATTGTTTCTACAGATATACCACACACAGCACATGTGTCACCTTCTTCGTTAAATTTCTTTTTGCAGCTACGGGTTCTAAGAAGGCGCCGTGAAAGAACGGCACACGACAGAACAGAATGCATCAAAACAGCGCACAAAAAAAAACAGCACAGCGACAAAACAGCACAGGGAAAAAACAGCGTGGCGACAAAACAGCAAAGGAAAAAAACAGCACGCGTCAAAACAGAACGCCGAACAAAACGGCACAGCGACATAACAGCACAGCGACAAAACAGCATGACGACAAAAGAGCGCAGGGAAAAAACAGCACGACGACTGAACAGCACCGCGGCGTACGGTGCAGAGCTGCGGGACGGCTGAACACTCATAGTCATATCTGCAAACGGCAAATCACAACCCATACGGCAGTGACATTTCGAGTTATCCATTACTCGTTTGACAGACTCAACTAGGAACAGGGTAGGGTAATATTTGCGATATGAAATTTTTGGCGGGTAACAACGCTGAAGAAGTTGTGCTGGAAGGATCCATTCTGCGGGTTGACCATCATGGCGTTTAATTCTTTCAAATACGCCTGACGTAGGTCTCTGGGCCTACAACGAGTTCTTGTTCTTCAGAACTCTCGCTGTCGGCAATTGAATCGTCAGCAATGTTGTTTGGAGCCATTCTGGCAAATACGCCAGACGTAAGGCTCAGGGTCTAGAACGAGTTTTTGTTCTTCAAAACCCTCGCTGTCTGCAATTGAATCTTCAGCAATTTCGTTTGGAGCAAGCTGCAGGGTCTTCATAAACTGAAAATGTCCAATATGCGATGCTTACTTGTAACGGTTGCAAGGACTGGCCAAGCCGACATTTTCAGGTTGTTGGGTGTTTAACCAGGACGCTGCACAATGGTTATCTGAGGCTGGCCGGTTGGTTCGTTACTTTGCGAAATGGGTTACCCGGCTGACATACGTTTGCTGTGTATAATTTTATACTGAAGCTCTTTTTTTCACATCGAAGCGAATTATCTGGAAACTTCAATTTTCGCAGCAATTCTACAAAGCTACTTTTTTTCGCTTGGAAGCCAATGTTATTACGACGTTTTGCTCAAAAACCACAAGAAACTTTTACCTAACACACATATAATCTAACAAGCACTAGTGGGAATTTACTGAAACGGAGTTTTATACAGAAATGAATGCAGAGATTTCGTTTCACAGGATGTTTATTGCCCATTCGGGCTTAAAGACTGGGAAGATACAGTAAAACAAATTAACACAATTAACGAATTGATGATATACCATGTTTTGCTTCAGAAGAGACAGCAAGAAAAGCTGGTCAAAATTGTACCGTGGGATGGCTCTAGAACTGGTAGTCGTAGTAGGCCGTGCATATTCTTAGAATTGGCCGCTAACAGAAGCGCGTCTGTTCAAGGTGTTTGAAAACTGCCAATAAAAAAAGAGCCGCCTGAACTAAAATACTGATCTGAGGCGTTATTGGCATCACCATGAGCGGTGGCTCAGTGGTTATGGCGCTCGGCTGCTGACCCAGAAGACACGGGTTCGATCCCGGCTGTGGCGGTCGAATTTTGATAGTGGCGAAATTGTAGAGGCCGGTGTACTGGTTTGGGTTTGTTTAATGGGTGTTTAACGTGCCTCATAGCCTGAATCGCTCTGGGACGTTAAACCCTCTTGAACCATAAAAGATCGACGCCTTACTGTAACGCTGTTGTGTGTTTAAATGGCAGCTACGACGGTTAATGTTCTTTCGCCGAATGTGTGCGAACTTCTCTAAGCACATTGTCAGCAAGTGATGTGATGTGAAAGGAAAAACCAGCTGACAAACCAGCACATCACCGCATACCATTCCGTTTTCCTTCAGCTCATATGTTTTCTTTATGCGCTTCTTTGAACTTCTTAATATCTGAAGACGATAAATATAAATAATATACCCTACTTTTGTTTGCCGCCACTGTTAAGCTGCGCGAAAAGTTAGATATCTTAGTATAAGCATAAGTACGCCATCCAAATAAGGTGAACAAAAAAATTTGCCGATAACTCGAAAGTAGCTATCGACCAACACAGACATAGTCTTTTCCAGTTTGTTCTCCAATGTACCGTTAGCATCAAATTTCCATTTTCAACAGTATGCGCCTTCTCTTGGTAATTGTCCACGCTGAACACTCAAAAACTTTGTTTTTCCTGATAACCGTACTATTTGTTTTAATTTATGCAAATGCCGCAGGATTGTGGGCATGGGGTCATATCTAGGCCTGAGCTGAAGCGTCCAAAACACGTTTACTTGAAAGCTGGCCCCCGTGTTGAGTCGTTGCTCTCTTTTGGTCACATGTGTTAGGTCTGAGCACTTTTCATGATGCATGCCAAAGCACTTACATGTATATGAAAATCCTTTTCTGCCTGTCAGGTACTGGCTTTTGTTCAAATGCATTTTATAGGCATTTTTTCTAACCTTCAAGTATGACAAGAAACGATGTGGAAGTGACGAACGCCAGACATCAAATGCGATTTTCCAACTCGAAAACAGGGTGTACACAGCAAGATTCGTGCACGAGCGCAATGGCAAGAGCAATTGCCGTCGCCCCTCCGAAGATTCCAGGAATGCTACTAAAGAGTCCCACTTGGCTCGGAAGCGAACGTCGTAGGCTGCGCACAGCTTAAATCCGGGGAGCCACTTTCGTGGCAGCTAACACTGCAGATAAATAGACGGCATTGCTGGCTGTTCCTTGAAGAGGAGATTCCTGGATGTGTCTTGAATCATGAACACCTGCTTTTTTTTTTTTGTAAACTCACCTCTAGCACGCAAAAGGAGTGAGTAGACATAAGCCACAAGGCAGTCGCCATTTTGTTTTCTGTGGAGCATTTCGAAAGGCCACTGGCTTGTCTAAAGGTATTACGCAGTTTTAGAAAATTCTCGGCGCGTATAGGGGTACCTTAACCACACCCACCCACACCTAATTCGTTCTTTCGCACTGATGAAGCTACAGTGCTGCACTGATGGAGCGACTCATTGGGCAAGAAAATGGCGCTCGTGACGAATTGAGCTGTTTCCAAATAAAGGACGCGCATTCCCTTCTAGAAGTGTTCCCATCCACGGGGAGAAGTCGGTCGTACTTCCGTTTTCTATAGCTGCAGATTAAAAACTGCGTGCTGATTTTTTTTACATTTTTTTTCTAAATTATTATTCGCATAGTGTTCAATACGTCCTTTAGGCTGACAACGTAACTACAATTAGCGCAAAATAAAAAAAAAGTGTCGGCGACGAGCTCTCGCTGTTTTCGTGATGTATATAACACACTTTCAGTGACATTGAAACCAGCTTGCTGTTGATTAGTTTTTTTTATGCAATTAGTTGACGGCTCATTCAAATTCTGCTGAGAATAGCCTTCCGCTTTTTGAAATATCGAGACGTGACTCGACTGTCATGCGATTGAGCGAGTGTCACATATTTCGTTTTTATGATGTCTCTAGAGTGCGCATGCGTTCTCACCGGCCTATTTTTTTTGCTTTTTTGTGGCTCTCTTGAAACAGAAAGGACACGTGAAACCTTTGTGCAGCAAAGGCGTCAACAAATTGCGTATTGTTGGTACTCGGGTAGCGTGGTCGGGCCGGAGAGGAGACGAGGAAGTTGGAGACGTAGTAGGGAGAGAGGCGGAGGGCGCCGAAGAAGACTTTACAAGTTTATTTACGTGTTCACATCAGCACCTGGCGAACAAAA
This sequence comes from Amblyomma americanum, assembly GCF_052857255.1. Taxonomy (NCBI): domain Eukaryota; kingdom Metazoa; phylum Arthropoda; class Arachnida; order Ixodida; family Ixodidae; genus Amblyomma; species Amblyomma americanum. Next base: position 280,299,787 of record NC_135497.1, read on the forward strand.
AGTAGCTGAATGGATCTCTTTAGCATGATCATGCAGGCCCCTAGTTCTACTGGGGAGTCTCGGCACTGGGGATTGTCCAATCAGGAAACCCTCTAGAAGGCTTGAGATGCCACCCACCGCATCGTTTCCCCCTCGCAGCGGATCTGGTTGCGAGGGCCCGTGTTTCGGTAGTCACTTCGATGATGGCACCGTGACGCAGAAGCGTCCATTGAACTCCACTTCTTCGAAGATGAACACTTCCGAGGTCGTCCTCTGTCATCCGCAGGCAGCTTGGGAAAAGACGGCTTGTCTCGCCCGCCGTCGGCGTTCTCCAGCAAGGAAAGTAGTAGTGGTGGGTTATTTTAAAAAAAAAAACGGTAGGAAATGTTGCCGGCCGCGGCAATTGCCATCTAATATCTTAAGCACCCGAGCTGCAGCCGGCGGAGCTGGAAGGGAAACGGAGAGGATAGCGAGGAGTAGTATAGTTTGGATGGAGCGATAGGAAGAAAGGACAGGGGAGGGCGCTTGTTTTCTAAGGCGCCGTCCGGTTCTAAGTCATTGTGGGCACCCTGCCGAAATTAGCCTGCCGACGACGTGGAGCCAGACCTCTTTTCTTCCCGCAGGCAGCAGAAAGGATGCCGTCGGATGTCGCCGCCGCGTCTATGCCGGGAGTTCACCCCGCGTCGACGCCATTATTGGGGAGCTTGTACCGCGATCAAGGAAGGCCGGCGCTGTTTGTCAACCTCCGTGGACAGTTCCAGCCTTTTTGGGTGCTTATTCGGGTATGCATCGCTCTATCTGCGCTTACATTATTATTATACTTGAGTATGCCAGCTTAGTCTTGCTCCTTTTGAAATAGAAAATTCGTTAGACATACAGGTTAAATGCAAGTACTGACAGCGCTGCAGGTCATTATTATCCACAGCGGTGGACTAGTATGAAACAGAGAACCCGTGATGCTTATTTACTTTGTTGCCATGGCTCCGTCTTATTTTCAGGCAAAAATATTCTTTGTCAAAATTCAATTCATATTTCAGCAACACTTTTTGAAGTGCGTGCAAATAACATAAGGTGTGTTTATCCGCAACTGGAAATATTTAGTTCAGATATCCCGTTTAAAAACCCTTGAAAGTCCACATGAAATGATTCGTGTCTGAGCCGTGTGGTGGGAGAATTGAAGCAATCTAAGCAATGTGAAGAAGATCCTCGCCCTCACCATTTATTTTGGTCTTTGGAGAAGTTAGAGTTTCTATTCAAGGCTCAGAAAAAAACCTTATAGTCAGGTGACTATTAACCACCGCTGAACGGTACTGCGCAAGAAGTATTTCGCTACTGCCGACCAAATCAGAAGTGAAACAAAACAGCTTTTTGAGCAGCCGGGCATGTAACAGCTCGTAAAACTAGAAGACATCTTAACCAGCGCCGCTGGAGGTAGTCGGTATACAGCAGACGAACTAGAGGCGGCTTTGGGAGTGCATGCTGTTGATTTTGACTTGTGCATACTCTCGGCGTAGTTTATGCTATTATCAACTCGTCTAAACGGTGCTGATTCTATCACAGCTCTGGGAATTTTGGAGGTCCTGCAAAGGGAATCGCAAAACATTCGCGAGTTGATGGATTAGGTCGCGAGGTATGTTCAGCTTCTGCTTTCAATACCAGCGTCTGCCGCTTCTGGGGAACGCACTTTTAGTGCTCTGCGCGGAAACATCAACACGCATTTGCGCAACCGAACGACTCAAAAGAGGTTATCGCATCTTATGACTGTGCATATACACAAAGAAATAACGGCACTCCTAAGCTTAGACGACGTCATCAGGGAGTTTGTGAGCAGAACAACGGAGCGAGCAGCAACCTTTGGTCCCGCCTAAGCACCTAGAAAGAGCAGCACTGTCCGAAATGTGTGCTGCGTGCGTGCATTATTGGTAACAGTATGCATGTACTGTAGCGGGTTTGCTTGTACTGCTTGCAAACTGTTGTTTTATGTTATGGTTTTGTTCATATATATGCGAATGCCTAAATATGTAAATTTGTCAAATGTCAATCAATGTGTGCGCACTGAAAATTCATTTTGTAATTTTTTTTGTTAATGCTTGTATAATATGCACCATCTAGCGATCGAAAAAACACTGCATAAGGAAAACAATTTTCTTCACGCAGTTAATTGTTCTCTCTCGAGTCAAACATGGCTTGTAGTATCTGAAAAACCTAGGTACATAAACAAAAAAACAAGTAAACACATGCTTGTTCGAGGCCCCCCACTGAAAATATACTTCCGGCGTCCCTCTCGATAATAATATTAATAATAATTGGTTTTGGGGGAAAGTAAATGGCGCAGTATCTGTCTCATATATATATATATATATATATATATATATATATATATATATATATATATATATATATATATATATATATATATATATATATATATATATATATATATATATATATATATATATATATATATATATATATATATATATATATATATGGTTAGGTTAGGTTAATGGGGGTTTAACGTCCCAAAGCGGTTGGGAGACTCTTCAAATAGAATCTTGAGCATCTTTGTGGTAACACCATCAGGACCAGGAGCAGCAGCTGGCAATCTCTGGACAACTTGTGAAAGCTCTGATAGATTTACTTGTGACGCATTATCATTTGGCACGACTGGTGCAAACAACAATGGTCGCAAAGGTAGTAAAGACGAGAACCGCTTTTGCAGGCCTGTGGCTATTAATTCAACCGCCTGGATAGCTTCTACAGGTGACATAACTAATGACTGAAAATATGAGTGGACATGAGCTGTTTCCTAGACCGTAGAAAACCGAATAGTGCACGTCGGTTGCCCGCCTTTGAAAGATAATCGAAAAGTTCTGAGTCATATTTTTCCTTTGCGCGAGAAACTGTGCGTTTAAAGGTGGCTGCAATAAATTTATAATCACTCCAGTTATTCGGACATTGGTTATGAAGAAGCTTTTTCCATGCTGCCTTCCTCCGCCTGTAATCTCTTGTACAGTCCGCATTCCACCAGTTAGAAGAATTCTCTTTTGTTGGCCGCATCTGTAGATCCGGAGATCCTGGCAAAAGCGAGAACTCGTGTTCCGAAAATGACCTCGCACGCTTTGTGCATGGGACCGTGAGTACCAACGCCTCGTCCAAGCGCAGCTTAGACCGCTGTGGAAGAAGTACGCCTGCTTCATTTGGTGTTGCGGCACCGACGGAATTTTATCGGGCGAGTTGAAACGGCAATACTAGCATGAACGGTGCGGGTAACCACTACCCTTGGCGTTGGAGGCTCGAACACTTGCTACGTGTCCTACGCAGCGAACGCTCATGCTCCGCGGGCGAGCTCAAAGAATGCTGGCTCATTGAAGATATAGCCGCATGGAACAAAGCGTTGCGAGCGACGAGGCTTGTGTTGACACAGTTTGAACCGGGCAAGCTCTGTCTGCGTTCTTACGACGACAGAGATGACCACTGGGCGAGGAACTGGGATTCCGGCAATGTAAACGATGACGCCTTCCTCATCACCTGGCTTCCAAGACAGCACCCATGCATCCGCGAGCTTCATGTGTACGACCGAACACACATTGACCGGCTCTCCTTCATCTCGTCTGTCATCGTTGGACCGGCGAACAACCTGCAGAGCGTCGTGCTTCACGCCAGCCGTAGATTTCTCCCTGAGATCAGATTTCTCCAAGCCTTAGGCCCTCCGAAGTGCCTGCGTGAGCTTGACCTTACCAACGTTGACATCAGCGATGCCCTGGCGCCCCAGGTGGCCGATGTGCTGAGGGGAAACGGTCGCACTCTGCACAGCGTCAAGCTGATCGGCAACCATCTGTCTCGGGAAACTGCAAGCACCCTGCTTCTAGCCCTAGTCCTATGTGAACGGCTTGAAGAGTTGGCTCTCCAGGACAGCGAAGAGTCTTCCGCCTGCGACGCCATGGCAGAGGCCCTCAAGAGCAGCAGGTTTCTGCAGAAGCTCTCCTTGGTTGGTCTATGCTTAACAGGTATGAGCTGCAAGCACTGAAGCGGACGGCGAGGTTGTCTTGACTGTTTGACAAGTATCTTTGGCACATTAGAAGGCATTTTATTATTTCAGCGCCTGACTCTGGAAAATACATCTATAAGTGACACATTGGGAGAGGCATTGGCAAAGTTCTTGATTGGTCATAACTCACTTCAAACACTGTCGCTGATAAATTGCAGCTTTGATAGCGGAGTAGCTATATGTATTGCCGAGGCATTATCTGCGAACTGCACTTTGCAGAACCTCAGTTTCCACAACTGTTCCGTTGATGCAGCAACTGTCAGCAAGTTGTGCGCGGCACTTCCTTCCAACACTGCACTGAAAAGCCTCGTTCTGCCGCAGATCAGCAGCACATCGCGAATCCTACAGGAGGAAAATCCCACTCATGAGCAGCTCAGACGGGAGTGTCCTGGCCGCGTTCAAATTTGCCTTTTTCTAGACCAGTCTTCGTTCGTGTCCGAAGCCCTGGAACAGGCCCTCGGATGCGCTACAAAGGTGAAGATCAACCACAGTGGGCTCGTCGGCAAGGACCTGTGCTCTGTGTACGCCTCGTTGGCCTTGAAAAACTCACTGCGCTCACTGCACATTCACTACGCAGCCATTGCCACTGGTAATGATGACACAACCCAAGCAGCTATTTCCAGTGCGCTCTGTGCGGCACTCAAGGGATGTAAGACAAATTGCCGGGCTAGTTGGAAGCAAAGCAGGAGTGGACGTCGTTTTTTCCGCCCCTCAGCGCCTTTCGCAGCTCTGTAGGATTGTAAATGAAAAAGAGAAAAGAAAAAGAGGCTGCACCATTCGGCACAGAGATCCATCTACTGCATGCGCGGAAGGCGTCGTTTACTCAATTCCTTTGTCTTGTAGCAAGGTATACATCGGCCAAACAGGCCGATGTATCAATGATAGGCTGAGGGAACACAAGAACGATTTATCTGGTACTTCACTCAGGAATCTGCCCGTACACTGCCGAAACTGTGACCCACAAAATCCATGCCATCCTTTGTTCGAAAAAGCCACTGTGATAAAAAAGCACAGGAACAAGTTGACACGTGAAATAGTGGAAGCAACCGAGATTGCTAGGCACGAGGGTGAATGTGTAAGTGCACCCTCGGTTTCATTGTCGAAAAAAGAGTTAATCTTTCTATCGGGGCCTGTTTGAAGTAGTAATGGTTTTACAAAGGAGTTAAACAAAAAAATTTTTCCCACTATTCTCTCCTTTTCGCTTTTATTGTTTTTATGCACCTCATCTTTTAGCCTTAGCCGTGTTTTTTGTTGGCTTCATCTTTCATGCTCCTCCCAGTTTTTTACCGTTTTGTCTATCCAGTGCATTTTATCTTCTGTGTTTAGCCGCGTTAATTGTAGGCTTCACCTGTATCGTTAAATTTTCATTTGCCTATCCAATCACCACTGTGCTTTTTCATTGTTGGTTTTTGCTTGCCACTATGCTTTTCTTTTTTCGCCACGTTTGATTTTTGTTATACGCGTATATTTTGGTTCAGTGTTTTCGGGAACCGTCTTCAAAATTCTGTCTGTCATCTGCCCCATTTTTTCACGTGTCGGAGTGTTTCTTTCAAATGACTTGGTAAAGTTTTTTGCATCTTCTTGCTCTGCTTTTTCCTGCTCTGTTCAAAATTTTTCGGTTTTTTTAGCCTTTGTCCTTTTGCCCCACCTGCCTTATCATCTCTGTTTCCACGAGCGCATAAAGCTTTCGCCGCTTGGTGGCGTCTCTGTCATGGGTATATATGCAGGGTTTCGATGATTCTTGAATAAAGTTGTCAGCGCCTGTGACGTCGTCCTCTGTGTTTCTTCTGTCCCTGTGCTCTAAACGCGCTGTCAACAAGAAAGGGATGTAAGTGCCTCCAGAGCTTTCACTTACACGTGCTCATGGCTTACAATGAGAGCGAAGAGACGGACCAACTGGTGGCTGAGATCTTTGATGCCCTGATATGCAGCCCGCGCCTAAGGAAACTTACGTTGGTAAACTCTCGACTGACCTTGAATACTGCACAGTTGCTTTCGATCCTGGTTGCCCAACTCAAAAGAAGCTTAGTTGAGCTGCGCATCGAGAGCACGAGGAACATATCAAACGCGGTCCTTGGTGTGCTTGAAGATATGATCACGAGGAATGTATTCCTATCCAGAGTTACTGTAAGGTGTTTTGCCTGGGAAGACGTGGCGTGGGCTTGTGCAGCGATGGACGATGCTAAAGAGCAGAACCAGGGCCTGCTGAACAAGGCAGCGAAATTCGTGATGAGCATTGACGAGCGCCCAACACCTTGTGCCAAACATCCCTGCGCATCTGCCTTCGACGAACTGTGCGGTACCGCATCGCTACTAGAACACCTGGTGTCACTGTCAGGAAAATCCGAGCTGCAGGTGTCCATGAGCGTTAAGAAGGCAAGGCGCTATCTGGATGACAACTACATGATCTATGCTGGCGTTGTGCTTGCGAGGGTTCTCTGCGAGGCTGGTGATGGCAGCATGCAGTTTGATGAACTTAATGTTGACTGCTGGCGCTCCATAGTGCAGTACCTGAAACTGAGTGATGTGGTCTCATAACTAACCGACTTTAAGGACATTGGAGGACCATTATGGTCTTGTTTGTTGTGCGTGTGTTTTCTGTGCATGTGCGTTCTTGACACTAACCAGATTTATGCACTTGTTTCGTTGGCTTGTTTTTCGTGCCGTAGCCCAGGACGGCGATCAGTGGTCAACATCCACTTCAAAGGAAACCTCGTTCTCTGGCTAAGCTTCCTCCGCAGCTGAGTGCCCAAGGGCGTCATAATGGCTTGACTGGACTACATGCCGGTGACAGCACTGGATGTTGGTCGCTTCTCTGCGCTCGCCAACTGCTTGCGAAGATTTTGCTGCCACTTCGATGGTGATCCGTCGTTCGTGGAGCCACGCGAAATTGCCCCACTGACCTATTTTTGACTCTTCTCACCAATTCTTCCATTCAGGTGTAACTGAACAAGGTGATGGTTCGGGTTAGTGGGTCTGAGCTGGACCTGAAAGCTGCGTCAGAATTCCCTCATTGTCGCTGAAAAAGAAAGATATGGCATTTTTAGCCTCGGAGCAGTATGCCAACCGGTGAAATGTATTGCATGTGATTTTTAAGCTTTGTTCAAAAAGTATCGTGTCTAATCTGACTGGTATCAATCTTTACTTCATGTATAAATTCTGTGTGCACCAAATAAAGCTGTAGTGGAAGTTTAGCGCTTGTGTTTGTCCCCTGTTTTGTTGCTGCGCTATGGATCATTCAGGTGTCCAACTTCTTCATATCGTGGCTCGTGTCGCGTGCACCCGTTTTTTTCTTTCCTTTTTCTGTGAGCGCTCCTTTTCTGGCATGGGGAAAAATCTGATTTGGCATGTGCACGTCCACGTCCCGCCAGCTCGTTGGGCCAAGGGTGGCTTTGGCTGCCCGGCTTTGTAGAATTGCAACGCGGGTGGTTGATGATGGCTATAGCTGGGACCCCCCTTACAAAAATGCGTGTTGACTTTGTATTTGTTGAGCATGTGTTGAATTACCACAACACAAACTTCTGTTCGTTTTCTGAAGTGACGTTGAAATGCTAAAAGTTGATTTTCTGTTGAACTTCCACCAATCAACAACAAAAAACGTGTACGATCATAAGTTAGCCAGCAGCTAACTTGGCATGTGCCGGTTAGCCGAAGAATGAGGCGCGATGAGCAATGGCAGAGATGATTTAATAGCAGTTGGGCGCGCGCGTTACGCCCCAAGCCACTGCCAGCTTCGTAGCACTACCCGGGGCCATGAGCGATCGTCCCCAGTCATTGAAGAGACGTACAAAATGGTGATGAGCTCCAGGGGAGAAAGTAGTGCCGCAATGAATGAGCTGGGAGATTGATTTATGGTCCGCAAAACTTCCAGGCTGCAGACCGCTGTACAGTGCATACTGTACAGCGGTCACTACTACCTCGCGCCTTTCTAGCTGCTATCGGCAGCCAGAGCCGGTGGCAGCCAGGTGCACCTCCCCAATGCAATGCTTCATCTCCTACTATGCACCATAGAAATCAACTTGTCCTTCTTTCGTTCTAAATCCACTACCACCTGGCAGATAAACACAAGCTTGTCTGGCTCATTATCCCCATTTCCATGAGTTTTGTACAGCATGAAATTATAGTATGTGTGTCATGTTAATTTAGCTGCGTCATATCACAATTCACCTCCAGACTGTCTAGTGCACTTTCTAAGTGCTGAAGCCAGTGTGTACCTTGGAAAAAGTGCGCGTCCATTAGTAATCTTTTCATGCGCATCTGGTTTGAACTATTTTGGACGAAGCAACCATTCTACTGCAGCACACTCATTCAACTCGCTGCCCGCTTGCTCAACTATAGCTGCCCGCTTGCTCACACTATACGGCTACAAATGAAGGCAAGCGAATAATTAATAATGAGAGCCCTCACTTGGCGTGTATTGTAGCCCACAATGTCGCTTTGGCACGTATAGAAATTCATCAGTAAAAAAGCAGCGTACGTGGACGGATATTTTAGTAAAGCTTTGTGCGCAATTTTGTCATAGGCGTCGTTCTTAAATGCCGCTTGTAGTAATGATATTTTATAAATATAATTCATAATAATTGGTAATAAAGGTATTCTTGAGTCATTCAAGGTCAGTGCGATATATAGTACTTGGAGAGTTTCAGAACATCGTGCTGCACCTTTCGATTCCTGCGAAGAAGGTCATGGTTTATTGTTGCGTTTCTATGACAAACATTATCCCAGCTTGTTTTTTGCAAGTCGTGCGTAAGAGGTACACAACAATGGGATTTTGAAATATTTACCAAAATTTATCGTGTCACAGTAGTCATTTCAAGTATTTTTTCAGCTTGTCCAAAAGGCAAAGAAGCCAAAAAAATTGTTTCAAAGATCAGGAAACGTAAGCCGTGTCAGCTCTTAAGCTTCCTTTCGGACGAGCTGTTTTTCCTTGGGGAGGAAGAGTTCCTTCGATAGTGGTCCTGCCCTTTCGTGTCCATTTAGGAAGGGCGTGTAAGGGTCGCTTTTCGGCTGCCTGGTTCGTGTAGCCAAGTCGTAATTACCATGTATTATCGCGTATTGAGATCACACAGTATAAGCCAGCAAGACGGCCTTTCACATTGATTCACTGTATATATATACAGCGAATAAATGTGAAATGCCACCTTGCTGGTGTGTGTGTGCGTGCGTGCGTGTGTGCGTGTGTGTGTGTGTGTGTGTGTGTGTGTGTGTGTGTGTGTGTGTGTGTGTGTGTGTGTGTGTGTGTGTGTGTGTGTGTGTGTGCGCGCGTGTGCGTGTGCGTGTGCGTGTGTGTGTGTGTGTGTGTGTGTGTGTGTGTGTGTGTGTGTGTGTGTGTGTGTGTGTGTGTGTGTGTGTGTGTGTTACTTTTACTGAGTGTGATTGATGGATAGCCAACACACGTTCTTTCTTCAGCAGTTGCAATCAAAAATGCCTCAACATTTTTTCTTCGAATTCTCTTTCATTATTCTATCTCTGCTCTTTCAAACAGTGGTTCGCATCTTCCTTTGCGGCGCTGACAATGCGACGCTAGATTTCCGGGATGGGTAATCTGTTCATTTGTGTTTTGTATCCTTGGTAGCGCGTACATATCAATATGATGAATCAACTTGCCGCCGTGTTAGGCAGCTTGCAAACAAGCACTCTTACAGAGCAAAGCGCATGCAGACAGTTTTATCAGGAGAGGTATACAGGAGCAGCAATGAGAGCAGAGGTGATGAATTTTTACAACGCGTCCACTCTACTTAATACAATAGACATGCGAGTGATATGCGCGCGTTACGAAACAGGAGGATTCGCAATCTCATGAGGACTATATGTTAACGCCGTTTTATGCGCACTGCTTGCACATATACGCGTGCACTAACTTCACGGCATCCGATTTTCAGCTCACGTTGTCAACGCGCGATCAGCTTTTTGCTTGATATTTTTCGTTAGTTTGTTTTTCACTTATAATTTGATCACTCATGCGATGAATGAAAGTATAAATAATTAAGAAAAATTAAATAAATATATAAGTACATAATGGAGTTCAGGAAAGTGTGTTATCCTGCCTCTATCATTGGGAAAGGGGGCGTATCTGTGCTTTTTGGTGCAAAACTATTCGCTGTAAAAGTGCAGTGAAGGGCCAAATTTTTACGTTTTTGCAGAATCAGATGGACAAAAAAAGTCACGCAAATAATTTTAAACAATGATCACATTGTTTATTTAGCTATACCTATTCTTTATTGTTGCGTTCATGACACTATGGCAGAAGTAAGGTAACATGCAAGATTTAACATGCAAAAACATCCAGGAATAGGGTTGCAAGAATTTTTCTAGCGGGAGGAAATAACGTCTTCTGGTAAGGCATTGCAAACATAAACATTAATGTTGCAAGTAAGAAACTCTGCTTGAACAAGACAGAACGGGCATGAAAATGAAATACATTATTGTTCTTTGTAGATGAAAGCGTTGTGCACGTAGACGTTACTGATATGCTCGCATATAGGTAGGATCTTTTCTTTTTCTTTCCCTACCGCGCTTTCCAAAATTGGGGTTCGACCGACGCGCATGTCACACCAAAGGCGAGGTGCAAAGTTTGAAGGTCAGAAAAAAAAAGTGACGCGTTCTCGCTACATTCGCCTGTCATGTTTCGCCGTCGTAGGTTGGGAAAACTGGCTCGGCTGCAGCGGACGCACTGCCGATGAGTCAGCAAAGGTCGACAACCAAGGCCATTCCCAAGCGCTTCTTTATATATAGCCACTGGAATGGACCACTTTTCCAGTAACGTCCTGTGCATGCGCAGAAGCCTCCTCGTCCGCCAATTATGACGACTAATTTTTTTAAAAGGACAGAAGTTCGCTGAACGTGCTTTTCCACGACGTCCCTTCGTTGCGACAAACTACTGCACAATAATAGACCATTTGGAAAAATCTGTAAGTAAGCTTTCCGCAAGAATTATTTTCCAACCAAAAGTTCTCGTTCCGAGATGACACTCTCACATTCTTTGTGCAGTCGAGTTCCCCCTTCTGAGCAACTTCTGGAATTGCGCCATTTGGCTTCAAGATGGCCCCGAGGGGGGGGGGGGGGGGACCGCTCTCAACATCCTGTAGCACCGCAGTAGAGGTTACGCAGGAAATGCAAGGAAACCGGCTTTGCTTTCGTGACGGCAGGAGTGGGCTACCTCATACAGGGACTCTGCTCATACTAAACTTTCTTAGAATTTTCTGCTGAACAAATTAGACTGACCCCGCACCGTCGCGCCAACTTCCTCCCTTCATCCCTCCTTACCCCGAACAATGAACAGCCGAACAGCCCACCAGCCATTTTTCGACGACAAAGACCGGTCTCCCCCTTTTCTTGCGCCACGCTGAGTGATGACACATCCGACTCACAAAGACGACAGTGGTTGGGACTCCCAGAAAACTTCCCCTCGCATACGGTAATGGACTTCGCCAATTTTTAACAAAGGAAAACCGAAGCCAGCTCCCTGCTTCCGCTGCTAATGCGAATTGGTCCCTGCGCCAGAGTGTTTTTATGGTTAAAATTGCCGTTCTATGAAAATCAGAATGAGGGCTAGCACTCTAATTCATGCCTGTTCCAGAGACATGGGGATGTCTTCAACATGTAGTTTCCTACTGGGACGCCATGTGAACGCGGAGGTCGTAAGTTAGGTTGCAGCAAAAAAAAAATGTAAACAAGGCGGGAATTCAGGTGAGGGAGGGGCTGAGCCCCCTCATGAGAATACTTGTAAGTGGGGGGGGGGGGGCGCTGGACCCCCCCCCCCCCCCCCTGCCCACCCTGTACCGGCGTCCCTTATTATCGAGAAGGGTAACTGAGTAAAACATTTTGGGACCGATGATTTTAAGCAAGAAATAAAAATCGACCTGCTCGCTATCTTTTCTCTCTCCCTCGCTCCACAAGCTGCGGTTTACTGTTGCACTCGTCGTTTTGAGAGATCAAACAACAGTTTCGTTCGAACAGCAGAAGGAAGCGGTTAACACCGCCTCTCTCTCGGCGCATGCGCTTCTCGCACGTTGGCCGCCAGATCCTTGCCGCAGGCAGACGACGGCGGTCTGCCTTTTCATCGCCCCGCGTGCCCGTCTTCTAGCGGTTCCCCTGCTGCCGCCCAACTTCAACATGGTGCGGCGGTTGCTGAAGGCATGAGCCGACCACCGGCAGTCCTTCCTGCGCCGCTGTCTAGCAGGAGTGCAGTAATGGCCTCCCGTCGCTCGCCTCGCTGGACGGAAGCTATTTTGCGCACCCTTTTAAAGCGAAAGCTTTACTGGCCTAGCGGCGCCGATTTCGCAATGTGCTGCAGTTTCACCTTGAACGCCCTAGCTGCGCCGCTGCCATAGCAACGCACCGCGTGACTTCGGCATGCCGCCGAGCCGAGTCTTCGCCGTGGCTCCACAACCGCGGAGCGGCTGCTGCCTGAACACCTTATCTATCCGAGCAGATGCGGCTTGGGGTCTGTAACAGTGCGTTCCGCACACTGGATAGGCAGCGCGTCCACCCTGACACCCTGACAGATTAGAGTTAATGGTTGGAAGCGAGAGGTTGGCCACCCACTGAACGCTGCCACAGCGTTCTCAGCGCTAATGCATGCAGCCTACACATCTCCCTCACCACCACCACGTACAACCTAAAACCGCGATTGAGGCGTCCACTGACCCAGGAAGCCAGTTATGTGCCATTCCTGTCCTGAAAGTCATCGGCGTCATTGTCAACGCCAACGCCAATGAACGCCGACAGCTTTCGCTTTCCATATCCTGGATTAGCTGAGCTAATCCACATTCATTTTTTCGCGCAGCCTCCAATACTTCGCGCGCAAGCTCCAGCGCGCGGCAGCTGTAGCTTTCACCACTGGGCTGTCGTGGACTTCGTAGCTACGGATTCACGGCAGCTTTCCTGCGCACCTCGGCGTGCCCACGCCATTACTTTTGGAATAGATGCAGCGGCGGCACATCGCAATTCCTTTGAGCAGCATCACTGGATGGAGCTTCAGAGATTCACCACCTTCTTGCTGCGAGTGCGCCATCGCCCAGCCATCCTTTCGCAGCGGTATAGTGTATGTTGTGTTCGCGTTGCTAGTGGCACCTCCCCCCACCGGATTACTTGTGCCTTGATCTCGCCTCCAAGCTGGACCGCGCCGCACGCGCGGTCTTCTGCACCATCGATGCGGGGCGCCACGGCACCTACCTCAAGACGCCCCCCCCCCCACCCCTCCCCCAGGCCCATCTGGCTCTAAGCACTCTTATCTAAACACTTGATCACATGAAAATATATCTCACAGGATCGTTACGAGGGTGTAACGCGTATGTTGTTGCGACTGCAAGAAGAATGAAAAGGAAACTGCACGGGCCCGGCCACTGGCTCGAGCTGAGCCACAATCACTGCCGCGCGCAGACAGGAGTGTTAAAAGAGATGTGACGTTCCTTGTGGAGTGTGACTTTCCTTGTGTGTGCTACGAGGTTCCGCGTTCGACGGCGCGGCGTAGACGGAGACCCAGATGACAGCGGCATCATCAATTACCCAGCCATGCTCTTTGAGAGTGACGACCAGAACGAAGGGGTTTTTAAGCCCAACCGGACCCAACCGGACCCACCGCCGCCGGCGCGGGGAAACGGGCTTTATCCTCCCCAATTGCCGTGGCGGTTCCAGGAGAGGCCTCCCGAGCACATCCCAGGACAAGGGACCACTTTCCCGGCCGGTGACCCGCGGGAACTGTCAGCGATCCAGAGCGCGCCTTACCTTGAGGAGCGAGTGTCAGTTGATGGATGGAGAGCGGAGGCCGGTGACCCGCGGGAACTGTCAGCGGGCCAGAGCGCGCCTTACCACAGCCGACGCTATGCGCTACCTCGAAGACAACCTTCTTTCCCTCGGACTCAACACGTGAGGGGGGCGAGACCATAAGTGCGGTGGTATGTTTGTGCGCCCAAGTGAAAGCCCTAGCCCCCCTCCTTCCCCTCCGGCGTGGGCGTCCTCACCCTAGGGAGTGTGGAGAAGAGGATATAAAAATCGACAAGCAGTACGGAAGAAGGACGTTGAGGACGACATCGTTCGCCAAGAGGGCCTTCAGCGCCGAAGCCCGACGGCGTGCAGCTTCTGCCAGCAACCGCTCGAGCCCAACTCCGGAGCCACTCCATCGCCCCCATGAAGTCGTCGGCACGTAAGCTCGGACGCCCCAGCCTCTGAATCTTAATCATGTATAATTATTGAATATATCTGTTTGTTTGCCATACGGTGTCTCTTTGCCTCTCCGTCCCGTGTGGACCTGCGCATTATGGGGGTCATCACACTGGTGTCAGAAGTGGGGTCTCAAAAGCAAATGTCCTCTGAATGCTGTGACATTCATGACTTCAAAATTGTAATCAAAAGGGAATCACGGGACTGATTGTGGGACTTTTACCCCCATTTGAGAGGCTTGAGGCACTGGAGGGCTTGAAAAAAAAAATGTCTGTATCTGAGGGAGCTCTCACTCCACAGCCGTCGCTCGGAGCAAGCATGCTGGCATTAGGAAGCGTCATTCCGACGTTTACGGGAGATAAGACAGGGGTTCCAATCTGCGATTTCTTTTCCATGCTAGAAGAGATTGGGAAAATGGGGGGATGGTCCGATGCTCAAATGCTGGGAATGGCGAGGTGTAAGATGGCAGGAGCTGCTCATGATTTTGCTTGGCGAGACGAAAAAGTAAAATCCACAAAATCATTTGCGGAATTTAAGAAGCTCGCGTTTGAGCATTTCGACACTGAACCACGTCACGTGCGGGTACAGAGGTTCCGTGACGCCGGACAGATGGTAGGGGAGGACGTGCGAACGTTTGCGTCGCGGCTTCAGCGCTTAGCGCGCGATACGTTAAGCAGGGAGGAGGAAGGAGACCAGCTAAAGAAGGAATACGCGGAGGATATACTTAAAGAGGAAATGACCGCTTTGTTCGTGGCTGGTCTGCAAGACCCCGTGCGCCGGTTCGTGCTCTCGCGCAAGCCGAGCAATTTCGACCAAGCCGTGGAGGCCGCATTGGATGAGGAACGAAATGAGGCGTTAACGACAGCCGCAGCGAGAGTACGCGTCATAGAGAGAGCGGTGCTCAACCCTGAGGTTGCTCTCTTGACAGAGCGGTTAGATCGCTTAGAACAGCTGCTATCTCAGCAGGTGGAACGCCAGGTTGAAGCGCGCGCTCAACAGCGCCCATTCGCTGGAAACCGGAGACCGCCACAAAGCTACAGGCGCGGTATGCGAGATTTTGAAGAAATCGTATGCTTCGCTTGCCAGGGTCGCGGACACATCGCCAGGTTCTGCCAAAACGTGCGCCGTGGGGAGCCACAAAGAGAAGCAGGCGAGACACGCCCTAAGCAAGCCTACAGCGGGGCTCCAGATACCGAGACAAAAAACTAGATAGTCCTCCCCAGCCTGAGGAGCGTGGGGAGGGAGCAGTGGATGATGAGGTGGTGGTAGTTTGTGTGGCCGACGAGGCATGCCCTGTTGTGCGTTGCAAGTTAAATGGTTGTTGCATGGAATTGTTGATAGATACGGGGTCAAAGGTGACATTGCTTAAGGAGAGCAGTTTTAACACGCTTCGAAGGAAGGGGGACCGCGAGGTGTTGGAAGCGTCTGGTGGTATGGCAACCAAATTTGTAGGCATAACGGGGGATCCTCTTGGCATAAGTGGACTCTACCGGTTACACTTCTCTCTCGGCGGAATTGCATTGGAGCACCCCTGCTACGTATGCCCGGACACGGTGTCTCTGCCAAACGGAGTGTCAGGTATATTAGGGCAGGATTTTTTGAGAAAAGGGAAGGTAGTAGTCTCATTCTCTGAGGAAGAGGTTAATGCGGGCGGATCAAAAGTTCCGTTTTTGAACAGGAGAGGGGCTGAGATTCGCATTACCGATATTGACACCCGTCAAACAATGGGATCATTGGAGAAGGTATATTCGCGGGTTGCCGTCAGGCTGGTCGATGAGGCGGTCGTCCTTCCTTGGTCGGAGCACATTTTGTACGCGTTTGTGCCTTCAGATGTAGAGAGCGGCGCCGTGGGAGTGCTTGAGCCGGTCGACTCTCTCAGCAATGGCCTGAAGGCAGCCGCGTGCCTCGTGACAGTTAATGACGCCCACAGAGTGCCCCTATGGGTGGTTAACTGTAGCCAGCAGCCACTGAGCCTTCCCAAGAACAAAACATTGGCTTTCTTCACCTCTGCGATAGAGAAACGTGAGCCCACCGATACGGTACTCGCAACTGTAGAGCATGCTAGTCCTTCGGCTGCTCCAAAGGTGTCGTTCGATCTTTCTCACGTAAAATCCAGGGAGAGGGAGGCTCTGGCTGGTTTGCTGAACGACTACTCGGAGGTATTCGCCGCGTCCAACCTGGATTTGGGCTGCTGTGGCGTTATAAAGCACAGGATAGAAACCGGCACTTCATCGCCCGTTTACCAGCGTGCGTACAGGATTCCTTACTCCCAACGTGAGGAGATGGAGCGGCAGGTGCAGGACCTGATTGATCGCGGCATTGTCGAACACTCAAAGTCACCCTGGGGAGCACCAGCACTATTGGTGGAAAAGCCAGATGGCTCGTATCGATTGGTAGTGGACTACCGCAAACTAAATGCCGTAACTCGCATCGATCCATACCCCATCCCCAATATACAGGAGACGCTTTCTCAGCTGGGCTCTGCCAGGTACTTCACGGTAGTGGACATGGCGGCGGGATTCTGGCAGATAGCAATGGATCCGGCAGATGCCGAGAAAACGGCATTCAACACGCCCTCAGGGCACTATGAATGGAAAAGAATGCCGATGGGTCTGGCCAACAGCCCTGCTGTCTGGCAGAGAACCGCTGATGTTATCCTGGCAGGTCTTCTGGGGAGGCTGTGCTTCGTGTATATGGATGACATTATCATATACAGTGACAGTTTTGAGAACAATTTGCGCGATATTGAGCAGGTTTTGGTGCGACTAAGAGGAGCAGGTCTCAAGCTGAAGCCCTCTAAGTGCCAATTCCTCAAAAACGAGGTGAAATACCTCGGGCACGTTGTTTCAGCTGACGGCGTGCGACCGGACCCTGAGAAACTAAGGTGTGTCTCGGATTTTCCATCCCCGACTAGCGTCCGCCAGGTCCGGCAGTTTCTCGGCCTGATCGGTTACTACCGAAGGCACATAGAGGAGCTCGCCAAGCTCGCTAAGCCGCTCACCACATTAACAGCCAAAAATGTCGCCTTTCGCTGGGACGAAAACGCGGAGAATGCTTTTGGGGCCCTGAAAAGGAAGCTAATGAGTGCACCGGTGTTGCGCCACCCGGATTTTAATTTGCCCTTCGTTATGGCCACAGATGCGTCAAAGTTCGCAGTTGGTGCCGTGCTATCTCAGGTTATCGAAGGCAAAGAACATCCCGTTGCTTTTGCTAGCCGACAGCAGAGCCCCACAGAGCAAAAGTACGGAGCTACGGAAAGGGAGTGCCTCGCCGTTGTCTGGGCAGTAAAGCACTTCAGATGCTACCTTTACGGCCGCAAATTCAAGCTAGTCACAGACTGCCATCCTCTGAAATGGGTGATGAGTGTCAGGGACCCTAGCTCGCGACTCGCTAGATGGAATCTACACCTGCAGGAATACTGCTTTGAAGTTGAGCACAAGTCAGGAAAGACGCATCTGAATGCTGATGCACTCAGCCGCACAGCTGCCGTGGCAGCTATAGATGAGTTTGTCCCCGTAGTCGACCCCGCCGAATTACGCACAGAGCAGTGCAAAGATCCTGACCTGAAGCGAATAATCGAAAGCTTAGAGGGCGCACCGTCTCACCCCGAACAGCTAGGTTATTTCATTGGCAAAGACGGCACCCTGTGTCGGCGCACGAGGCCAACCAGGAAAGGGAGACCACAGAAAACCGCTTGGGAGAGAGTCGTCATACCTCGGTCGTCGACAGAAAGGGTTCTTCGCGCGTTTCACGATGCGCCATGCGCCGGTCATTTTGGCGTAGCGAAGACACGCAGGCGTGTGGAGCGTTTGTACTTTTGGAGTGGCATGCGACAGGATGTTAGAGACTACTGTGCGAAGTGTCATTCCTGTCTCGAAAGAAAAACACCCAAGGGACGAAGACCAGCTCCAATTCAGCCGTTCCCTGAGGTTTCGGCTCCCTTCGAGCGGACAGGTATGGACATAATGGGCCCATTGCCCACGACCACTTCCGGAAACAAGTACATTTTAGTATTTGTCGATCACCTTTCAAAATACGCGGAAGCGGTAGCACTCCCAGATCAGAAGGCAGACACGGTTGCAAGAGCATTTGTCGAACAGATCGTGCTCCGACATGGACCCCCGAGGCAACTCTTGACAGATCGGGGAACGAACTTCGTGTCGCAGCTAATGAGGAGAGTTTGCGAGCTGCTTAAGATCGCTAAGAAGCAGACAACACCGTACCATCCGGCTTGCAACGGCGCGGTGGAGCGACTGAACCAAACCGTGGCCGGGTTCCTGTCGCATTTTGTTTCGCGCGACCAGCGGGACTGGGACTTGTGGCTCCTGTATGCAATGTTTGCCTACAATTCCGCAGCACACGAGAGCACGGGCGAATCGCCATTCTTTCTTCTCTACGGCCGAGACCCGGACCAGCCTGGTGAAGTGCCAGAGGACCCCCGTCGTGTCCCATACGCTTCACTGGACGACTATAAGGTGGAGCTAGAATCGCGCTTGCAAGTGGCGAGGGACATCGCAAAGGAGGCCTTAAAGAAAGCGGCGAAGCGCAGGAAGGAGGTGCACGATCGCAGTGCTAGAGACGCGCCGTTTAATGTGGGGGACAGCGTGTACATTGAGAACTGCCAAAGGCAGATTGGGCTAGCTCGTAAGTTCCAGACGAAGTGGAGAGGACCGTGCGAGGTTGTCGAGAAGCTTTCTCCGGTAAACTTCAGAGTCTGAGACGTGAACCGGCGCTTGATAAGGATACACGCAAATCGCCTCAAGTCGGCACCGGTTCAGTATTCACGAAATGAGGAAAGGGAAAGCGCGGATTTTGATGGGGACAGAAGTGAAGCGGAGCGCGCAGATAGTTCGCAAGAAACGCCCTCTCCTGCATTTGTTCGGCAGGCGCCAGAGGTGACGGCCAGAATGCCACCGGATTTACTTCATGCATTGCTAGAAGAAGAAGCGCGCGAGGTTGCCGCGCAGATAACGCCAGGAGAGGCTCCTGCCACGAGCCCTCGCGAGTCCCAAAGCAGACAAAGGGTCACAGACTTACTTAGTATGACTCATGAAGGCCGATATCCGCTGCGAAATCGGAAAGCTAAGTCGGACTAATGGCGTAAACAGAGCGGAGTTGTGAACTGGTTAGAATTGTGTAATGCCGCAGCTCATAACATTGCTATGTGCTTATGTGTTAAGTTATCGGAGTTGGTAGTTAAACCTTTCTGTCATTAAGTAACACCTTCACAGGAGAGCATGCGGAGCGCATGCAGAACCTGCCCTACTTCCTTTCGTTATCTATATTTTTTTCTGTGCCGTGATCGTGCTAGAAGTGGGAGCTCCTTTGTAACTGTGGTAAATTTATTTCGTCCAGTTTGGACTAGAAAGGAGAGGCTTGGGTGCTGAGTTTCATGTTTATCTGTAAAAGAAGATCAGTGCTGCCTCTGGAGACTCCAGTTATGACAGCGGAGGCATATGGTGTTGTGCAGTGGTGTTGAGTGCAGCGAAAAGTGTTTTGTCGGACGCACTGTGCGAGGCGATTCAGAAAGACAAGGGGAGCTGCATGGACTCAAATGTTCGGAGAACATTCTTCTGGAGGGTGAGCGAGTGTGACGTTCCTTGTGGAGTGTGACTTTCCTTGTGTGTGCTACGAGGTTCCGCGTTCGACGGCGCGGCGTAGACGGAGACCCAGATGACAGCGGCATCATCAATTACCCAGCCATGCTCTTTGAGAGTGACGACCAGAACGAAGGGGTTTAAGCCCAACCGGACCCAACCGGACCCACCGCCGCCGGCGCGGGGAAACGGGCTTTATCCTCCCCAATTGCCGTGGCGGTTCCAGGAGAGGCCTCCCGAGCACATCCCAGGACAAGGGACCACTTTCCCGGCCGGTGACCCGCGGGAACTGTCAGCGATCCAGAGCGCGCCTTACCTTGAGGAGCGAGTGTCAGTTGATGGATGGAGAGCGGAGGCCGGTGACCCGCGGGAACTGTCAGCGGGCCAGAGCGCACCTTACCACAGCCGACGCTATGCGCTACCTCGAAGACAACCTTCTTTCCCTCGGACTCAACACGTGAGGGGGGCGAAACCATAAGTGCGGTGGTATGTTTGTGCGCCCAAGTGAAAGCCCTAGCCCCCCTCCTTCCCCTCCGGCGTGGGCGTCCTCACCCTAGGGAGTGTGGAGAAGAGGATATAAAAATCGACAAGCAGTACGGAAGAAGGACGCTGAGGACGACATCGTTCGCCAAGAGGGCCTTCAGCGCCGAAGCCCGACGGCGTGCAGCTCCTGCCAGCAACCGCTCGAGCCCAACTCCAGAGCCACTCCATCGCCCCCATGAAGTCGTCGGCACGTAAGCTCGGACGCCCCAGCCTCTGAATCTTAATCATGTATAATTATTGAATATATCTGTTTGTTTAAACTGAGCCATACGGTGTCTCTTTGCCTCTCCGTCCCGTGTGGACCTGCGCATTATGGGGGTCATCACAGAGATGTGAGTGTAAAAAGATTGGAAGACAAAACGCGCATCGCAGCAACCACGTCACCTCAAGCGACGAGGCGGTATGGTAACGAATGACTCCGGTGACAAGGAGCCTTCACCACATTCGCGAGAGCCCCTAGATCCCAGTCCCGTAGGAACAGGAGGCCACCTCCCTGTAACGCGATATTTGAGCATTCGCTGTGCTGTGGGAAGGCGCAGGATAGAAGGCTGCGTTGAATTCATGGTCGCAGCTGTTGCAGCCTCCTCTTTCATCCCTGGGTTTCCATTGACAACTTAGTAAAGGTATCTCGGTTTAGGCGCACTTTTTATGTTTTCGCTTACTAAAAAGAAAATGATCATAAAGCGAAAAGCTGTATTCCTCCCATGCTCTCCCTGAAGGTCAACGTCCCTTAGATTTGGCATCTAACGTGAGGCGCGCCGCATGTGCAAAATCGCGCGTGGCGGGGGCCTCGATCTTATTCTTCATCGACACCATAGCTGCGCGTTTGGCACTGACGTCCAGCGCTGCGCCGGTTGCTGCTCGGCCGCTCCTCACCAGTTGTAGCATGTGATGTGTTACGTGATTCGCTCTTGCGCTTGGCAGTCATGTCCGCCACTGCGTCAACCGCCACTCTGTATGCTCGTTCTTGCACTTGCGGCAAGTTATGTGCCACGTGATTAGCTCTCGCTGAAACATTTTGCTCTTGCTGAAGTCTTAAAAAAAAATAAAGGCGAACCAAAGGTACCGTGTCCAACCATGCTTGTCAGAGCTTTCGCTCTGTATTTCCTGGCTCAGCTGAGTTGAGCCGTAGCCATTTTTTACATGCATTTCTGTGGGCCGCTGACCCCCTCGGGACGCAACACTCCCCACTGGTGGCGCTGAACGCAGCGCCGACGGTGAAGGCGCCTGGTTGGCGCAGGGTTGCCTTGCGTGCGCTACTCAGACCCGCGATTTTTTAGGCGGTGCTTGTGGAGCGCCAGATTTCGTTGCTTTGCAGCGCCTACGAGAATCACCTTCTCAAAAATCTAGACAACGATATGGATACGACTAATAATGAGCTATAGAAACCTCTAAATGCACTGATGAGCAAAACTTTAATATTCAGGAGCTAACAATTTAATGCCAGGTAGCCAGCTTAAACGATAACATTCCTTGCTGTTTGTTGATATCCCCCACAGGCAACAATGCAACGTGCATATTATGTAGCTCAAAAATTTGGAGGACGCTTAAGCTTCGCCTGTAAGAGCAGGACGCGACAGCGTGTTGTAGCATTGCCAAGGAATACAGTGAACGCCATCGTCCTTCGGTGCGACCCCTTGCCCGGACAATTTAAAGAAAGGAAACATAGCTTGGTAAACCGCGCCGTAAGGCAAGGAAAATGAAAATATTTTTTTTAAGGAAAGGAAAAAACGCCTGTCTCACATATCTCGGTGGACACCCGAACCGGGCTCTAGAGGAAGGAAATTGAAATGAAAAATGGTTTTAAGGAAAGGAAATGACGCCTATATCACAATTATTGCTGGACACACCCGTACCGAGCCGTAAGGAAAATCCATTCCCTTACTTCGCGGTTCAGGTGTCGACCGAGATGCGCCATTTTTCGCTCACAGCCAAAGACGCCGACGACACCGGCTTTTCTGCGACACGAGCTCGTTAACGCTGCCGCGTTGAAAGACCTATTTTTCAATATTACTGCTATTGCAGCTCCCATGACATCCAAGCATGGCATCCGGGATCAGGAGTGACAACAGATGGCGCCATTTGCTAAGAAGAAGACGAAGCCGTAGCACATTGGCGCTGGAGGCTCTCGTGCGCTGTCGTGTTCGAAGCCGTGCTAGGCTTCGTTCCCTCGGCTGATTCCCAACTGCTGTGGCCTCGGAGCACGACCCCAGTATCGATCACGGAGCGTGCTACCAGTGGACTCGCTACGGCCGCATCTGTAGATCCGGAGATCCTGGCAAAAACGAGAACTAGTGTTCCGAAAATGACATCGCACGCTTTGTGCACGGGACCGTGAGTACCAACGCCTCGTCCAAGCACAGCTTAGACCGCTTTGGAAGTACGCCTGCTTCATTTGGTGTTGCGGCACCGACGGAATTTTATCGGGCGAGTTGAAACGGCAATACTAGCATGAACGGTGCGGGTAACTACTACCCTTGGCGTTGGAGGCTCGAACACTTGCTACGTGGCCTACGCAGCGAACGCTCATGCTCCGCGGGCGAGCTCAAAGAATGCTGGCTCATTGAAGATATAGCCGCATGGAACAAAGCGCTGCGGGCGACGAGGCTCGTGTTGACACAGTTTGAACCGGGCAAGCTCTGTCTGCGCTCTTACGACAAAGATGACCACTGGGCTAGGAACTGGGATTCCGGCAATGTAAACGATGGCGCCTTCCTCATGGCCTGGCTTCCAAGACAGCACCCATGCATCCGCGAGCTTCATGTGTACGACCGAACACACATTGACCGGCTCTCCTTCATCTCGTCTGTCATCGTTGGACCGGCGAACAACCTGCAGCGCGTCGTGGTTCACGCCAGTCGTAGCTTTTTCCCTGAGATCAGATTTCTCCAAGCCTTAGGCCCTCCGAAGTGCCTGCGTGAGCTTGACCTTACCAACGTTGACATCAGCGATGCCCTGGCGCCCAAGGTCGCCGATGTGCTAAGGGGAAACAGTCGCACTCTGCACAGCGTCAAGCTGATCGGCAACAATCTGTCTCGGGAAACTGCAAGCACCCTGCTTCTAGCCCTAGTCCTATGTGAACGGCTTGAAGAGTTGGCTCTCCAGGACAGCGAAGAGTCTTCCGCCTGCGACGCCATGGCAGAGGCCTTCAAGAGCAGCAGGATTCTGCAGAAGCTCTCCTTGGTTGGTCTATGCGAAACAGGTATGAGCTGCAAGCACTTAAGCGGACGGCGAGGTTGTCTTGACTGTTTGACAAGTCTGTTTGGCACATTAGAAGGCATTTTATTATTTCAGCGCCTGGCTCTGGAAAAGACATCAATTAGTAACATATTGGGAGAGGCATTGGCAAAGTTCTTGATTGGCCATAACTCACTTCAAACACTGTCACTGATAAATTGCACCTTTGATAGCGGAGCAGCTACATGTATTGCCGAGGCTTTATCTGCGAACTGCACTTTGCAGAACCTCAGTTTCCACAACTGTTCCGTTGATGCAGCAACTGTCAGCAAGTTGTGCGCGGCACTTCCTTCCAACACTACACTGAAAAGCCTCGTTCTGCCGCAGATCAGCAGCACATCGCGAATCCTACAGGAGGAAAATCCCACTCATGAGCAGCTCAGACTGGAGTGTCCTGGCCGCGTCCAATTTTGCCTTTTTCTAGACCAGTCTTCGTTCGAGTCCGAAGCCCTAAAACAGGCCCTCGGATTCGCTACAAAGGTGAAGATCAACCACAGTGGGCTCGTCGGCAAGGACCTGTGCTCTGTGTACGCCTCGTTGGCCTTGAAAAACTCACTGCGCTCACTGCACATTCACTACGCAGCCATTGCCACTGGTAATGATGACACAACCCAAGCAGCTATTTCCAGTGCGCTCTGTGCGGCACTCAAGGGATGTGGGTGCCTCCAAAGCTTTCACTTATACACGCACATGGCTTACAATGAGAGCGAAGAGACGGACCAACTGGTGGCTGAGATCTTTGATGCCCTGATATGCAGCCGGCGCCTAAGGAAACTTACGTTGGTAATCTCTCGACTGACCTTGAATACTGCAAAGTTGCTTTCGGTCCTGGTTGCCCAACTCAAGAGAAGCTTAGCTGAGTTGCGCATCGGGAGCACGAGCAACATATCAAACGCGGTCCTTGGTGTGCTTGAAGATATGATCACGAGGAATGTATTCCTATCTAGAGTTACTGTAAGGTGTTTTGCCTGGGAAGACGTGGCGTGGGCTTGTGCAGCGATGGACGATGCTAAAGAGCAGAACCAGGGCCTGCTGAACAAGGCAGCGAAATTCGTGATGAGCATTGACGAGCCCCCAACACTTTGTGCCAAGCATCCCTGCGCATCTGCTTTCGACGAACTGTGCGGTACCGCATCGCTACTGGAACACCTGGTGTCACTGTCAGGAAAATCCGAGCTGCAGGTGTCCATGAGCGTTAAGAAGGCAAGGCGCTATCTGGATGACAACTACATGATCTATGCTGGCGTTGTGCTTGCGAGGGTTCTCTGCGAGGCTGGTGATGGCAGCATGCAGTTTGACGAACTTAATGTTCACTGCTGGCGCTCCATAGTGCAGTACCTGAAACTGAGTGATGTGGTCTCATAACTGACTTTAAGGACATTGGAGGACCATTATGGTCTTGTTTGTTGTGTGTGTGTTTTATGTGCATGTGCGTTCTTGACACTAACAAGATTTATGCACTTGTTTTGTTGGCTTGTTTTTTGTGCCGTAATAACTGACTTTAAGGACATTGGAGGACCATTATGGTCTTGTTTGTTGTGTGTGTGTTTTCTGTGCATGTGCGTTCTTGACACTAACCAGATTTATGCACTTGTTTCGTTGGCTTGTTTTTCGTGCCGTAGCCCAGGACGGCGATCAGTGGTCAACATCCACTTCAAAGGAAACCTCGTTCTCTGGCTAAGCTTCCTCCGCAGCTGAGTGCCCAAGGGCGTCATAATGGCTTGACTGGACTACATGCCGGTGACAGCACTGGATGTTGGTCGGTTCTCTGCGCTCGCCAACTGCTTGCGAAGATTTTGCTGCGGCTTCGAAGGTGATCCGTCGTTCGCGGAGCCACGCGAAATTGCCCCACTGACCTATTTTCGACTCTTCTCACCAATTCTTCCATTCAGGTGTAACTGAACAAGGTGATGGTTCGGTTTAGTGGGTCTGAGCTGGACCTGAAAGCTGCGTCAGCAGTCCGTCATTGTCGCTGACAAAGAAATATATGGCATTTTTAGCCTCGGAGCAGTATGCCAACCAGTGAAATGTATTGCATGTGATTTTTAAGCTTTGTTCAAAAAGTATCGTGTTTAATCTGACTGGTATCATTCTTTATTTCATGTATAAATTCTGTGTGCACCAAATAAAGCTGTAGTGGAAGTTTAGCGCTTGTGTTTGTCCCCTGTTTTGTTGCTGCGCTATGGATCATTCAGGTGTCCAACTTCTTCATATCGTGGCTCGTGTCGCGTGCACCCGTTTTTTTCTTTCCTTTTTCTGTGAGCGCTCCTTTTCTGGCATGGGGAAAAATCTGATTTGGCATGTGCACGTCCACGTCCCGCCAGCTCGTTGGGCCAAGGGTGGCTTTGGCTGCCCGGCTTTGTAGAATTGCAACGCGGGTGGTTGATGATGGCTATAGCTGGGACCCCCCTTACAAAAATGCGCGCTGAATTTGTGTTTAAATTCAAGCAACCCGTGTCAACACACACTGTTGAAATTATGTTGAAAAGGTTGGAGAGTTTTGGGTGATGCAGTGTTGGCAGCATGTTGAGCAGATGTTGAAAATTGGCAAGAGTTTCTGTTCGTTTTCTGAAGTGACGTTGAAAAGCTAAAATTTGATTTTCTGTTGAACTTCCACCAATAAACAACAAAAAACGTGTACAATCATAAGTTAGCCAGCAGCTAACTTGGCATGTGCCGGTTAGCCGAAGAATGAGGCGCGATGAGCAATGGCAGAGATGATTTAATAGCAGTTGGGCGCGCGCGTTACGCCCCAAGCCACTGCCAGCTTCGTAGCACTACCCGGGGCCACGAGCGATCGTCCCCGGTCATTGAAGAGACGTACAAAATGGTGATGAGCTCCAGGGGAGAAAGTAGTGCCGCAATGAATGAGCTGGGAGATTGATTTCTGGTCCGCAAAACTTCCAGGCTGCAGACCGCTGTACAGTGCATACTGTACAGCGGTCACTACTACCTCGCGCCTTTCTAGCTGCTATCGGCAGCCAGAGCCGGTGGCAGCCAGGTGCACCTCCCCAATGCAATGCTTCATCTCCTACTAAGCACCATAGAAATCAACTCGTCCTTCTTTCGTTCTAAATCCACTACCACCTGGCAGATAAACACAAGCTTGTCTGGCTCATTATCCCCATTTCCATGAGTTTTGTACAGCATGAAGCTATAGTATGTGTGTCATGTTAATTTAGTTGCCTCATATCACAATTCACCTCCACACTGTCTAGTGCACTTTCTAAGTGCTGAAGCCAGTGTGTACCTTGGATAAAGTGCGCGTCCATTAGTAATCTTTTCATGCGCATCTGGTTTGAACTATTTTGGATGAAGCAACCATTCTACTGCAGCACACTCATTCAACTCGCTGCCCGCTTGCTCAACTATAGCTGCCCGCTTGCTCACACTATACGGCTACAAATGAAGGCAAGCAACTGAATAATAATGAGAGCGAGCCCTCACTTGGCGTGTATTGTAGCCCACAATGTCGCTTTGGCACGTATAGAAATTCATCAGTAAAAAAGCAGCGTACGTGGACGGATATTTTAGTAAAGCTTTGTGCGCAATTTTGTCCTAGGCGTCGTTCTTAAATGCCGCTTGTAGTAATGATATTTTATAAATATAATTCATAATAATTGGTAATAAAGGTATTCTTGAGTCATTCAAGGTCAGTGCGATATATAGTACTTGAAGAGTTTCAAAACATCGTGCTGCACCTTTCGATTCCTGCGAAGAAGGTCATGGTTTATTGTTGCGTTTCTATGACAAACATTATCCCAGCTTGTTTTTTGCAAGTCGTGCGTAAGAGGTACACAACAATGGGATTTTGAAATATTTACCAAAATTTATCGTGTCACAGTAGTCATTTCAAGTATTTTTTCAGCTTGTCCAAAATGCAAAGAAGCCAAAAAAATTGTTTCAAAGATCAGGAAACGTAAGCCGTGTCAGCTCTTAAGCTTCCTTTCGGACGAGCTGTTTTTCCTTGGGGAGGAAGAGTTCCTTCGATAGTGGTCCTGTCCTTTCGTGTCCATTTAGGAAGGGCGTGTAAGGGTCGCTTTTCGGCTGCCTGGTTCGTGTAGCCAAGTCGTAATTACCATGTATTATCGCGTATTGAGATCACACAGTATAAGCCAGCAAGACGGCCTTTCACCTTGATTTCTGTATATATATACAGCGAATAAATGTGAAATGCCGCCTTGCTGGTGTGTGTGTGTGTGTGTGTGTGTGTGTGTGTGTGTGTGTGTGTGTGTGTGTGTGTGTGTGTGTGTGTGTGTGTGTGTGTGTGTGTGTGTGTGTGTGTGTGTGTGTGTGTGTGTGTGTGTGTGTGTGTGTGTGTGTGTGTGTGTGTGTGTGTGTGTGCGTGTGTGTGTGTGTGTGTGTGTGTGTGTGTGTGTGTGTGTGTGTGTGTGTGTGTGTGTGTGTGTGTGTGTGTGTGTGTGTGTGTGTGTGTGTGTGTGTGTGTGTTTGCGTGCGTGTGTGTGTGTGTGTGCGTGTGCGCGTGCGTGTGTGTGTGTGTGTTACTTTTACTGAGTGTGATTGATGGATAGCCAACACACGTTCTTTCTTCAGCAGTTGCAATCAAAAATGCCTCAACATTTTTTCTTCGAATTCTCTTTCATTATTCTATCTCTGCTCTTTCAAACAGTGGTTCGCATCTTCCTTTGCGGTGCTTACAATGCGACGCTAGATTTCCGAGATGGGTAATCTGTTCATTTGTGTTTTGTATCCTTGGTAGCGCGTACATATCAATATGATGAATCAACTTGCCGCCGTGTTAGGCAGCTTGCAAACAAGCACTCTTACAGAGCAAAGCGCATGCAGACAGTTTTATCAGGAGAGGTATACAGGAGCAGCAATGAGAGCAGAGGTGATGCATTTTTACAACGCGTCCACTCTACTTAATACAATAGACATGCGAGTGATATGCGCGCGTTACGAAAGAGGAGGATTCGCAATCTCATGAGGACTATATGTTAACGCCGTTTTATGCGCACTGCTTGCATATACACGCGTGCACTAACTTCACGGCATCCGATTTTCAGCTCACGTTGTCAACGCGCGATAAGCTTTTTGCTTGATATTTTTCGTTAGTTTGTTTTTCACTTATATCTTGATCACTCATGCGATGAATGAAAGTATAAATAATTAAGAAAAATTAAATAAATATATAAGTACATAATGAAGTTCAGGAAAGTGTGTTATCCTGCGTCTATCATTGGGAAAGGGGGGCGTATCTGTGCTTTTTGGTGCAAAACTATTCGCTGTAAAAGTGCTGTGAAGGGCCAAATTTTTACGTTTTTGCCGAATCAGATGGACAAAAAAATGTCACGCAAATAATTTTAAACAATGATCACATTGTTTATTTAGCTATACCTATTCTTTATTGTAGCGTTCATGACACTATGGCAGAAGTAAGGTAACATGCAAGATTTAATATGCAAAAACATCCAGGAATAGGGTTGCAAGAATTTTTCTAGCGGGAGGAAATAACGTCTTCTGGTAAGGCATTGCAAACATAAACATTAATGTTGCAAGTAAGAAACTCTGCTTGAACAAGACAGAACGGGCATGAAAATGAAATACATTATTGTTCTTTGTAGATGAAGGCGTTGTGCACGTAGACGTTACTGATATGCTCGCATATAGGTAGGATCTTTTCTTTTTCTTTCCCTACCGCGCTTTCCAAAATTGGGGTTCGACCGACGCGCATGTCACACCCAAGGCGAGGTGCAAAGTTTGAAGGTCAGAAAAAAAAAAGTGACGTGTTCTCGCTACATTCGCCTGTCATGTTTCGCCGTCGTCGGTTGGGAAAACTGGCTCGGCTGCAGCGGACGCACTGCCGATGAGTCAGCAAAGGTCGACAACCAAGGCCATTCCCAAGCGCTTCTTTATATATAGCCACTGGAATGGACCACTTTTCCAGTAACGTCCTGTGCATGCGCATAAGCCTCCTCGTCCGCCAATTATGACGACTAATTTTTTTTTAAAGGACAGAAGTTCGCTGAACGTGCTTTTCCACGACGTCCCTTCGTTGCGACAAACTACTGCACAATAATAGACGATTTGGAAAAATCTGTAAGACAGCTTGCCGCAAGAATTGTTTTCCAACCAAAAGTTCTCGTTCCGAGATGACACTCTCACATTCTTTGTGCAGTCGGGTTCCCCCTTCTAAGCAACTTCTGGAATTGCACCATTTGACTTCAAGATGGCCCCGAGGGAGGGGGGACCGCTCTCAACCTCCTGTAGCACCGCAGTAGAGGTTAGGCAGGAAATGCAAGGAAACCGGCTTTGCTTTCGTGACGGCAGGAGTGGGCTACCTCATACAGGGACTTTGCTCATACTAAACTTTCTTAGAATTTTCTGCTGAACAAATTAGACTGACCCCGCACCGTCGCGCCAACTTCCTCCCTTCATCCCTCCTTACCCCGAACAATGAACAGCCGAACAGCCCACCAGCCAAATTGCGACGACAAAGAGCGGTCTCCCCCTTTTCTTGCGCCACGCTGAGGGATGACACATCCGACTCACAAAGACGACAGTGGTTGGGACTCCCAGAAAACTTCCCCTCGCATACGTTAATGGACTTCGCCAATTTTTAACAAAGGAAAAGCGAAGCCGGCTCCCTGCTTCTGCTGCTAATGCGAATTGGTCCCTGCGCCAGAGTGTTTTTATGGTTAAAATTGCCGTTCTATGAAAATCAAAATGAGGGCTAGCACTCTAATTCATGCCTGTTCCAGAGACATGGGGATGTCTTCAACATGTAGTTTCCTACTGGGACGCCATGTGAACGCGGAGGTCGTAAGTTAGGTTGCAGCAAAAAAATGTAAACAAGGCGGGAATTCAGGTGAGGGAAGGCCTGAGCCCCCTCATGAGAATACTTGTATGTGGGGGGGGGGGGGGGGGCGCTGGACCCCCCGCCCCCTGCCCACCCTGTACCGGCGTCCCTTATTATCGAGAAGGGTAACTGAGTATAACATTTTGGGACCGATGATTTTAAGCAAGAAATAAAAATCGACCTGCTCGCTATCTTTTCTCTCTCCCTCGCTCCACAACCTGCGGTTTACTGTTGCACTCGTCGTTTTGAGAGATCAAACAACAGTTTCGTTCGAACAGCAGAACGAAGCGGTTAACACCGCCTCTCTCTCGGCGCATGCGCTTCTCGCACGTGGGCCGTCAGCTCCCTGCCGCAGGCAGACGACGGCGGTCTGCCTTTTCATCGCCCCGCGTGCCCGTCTTCTAGCGGATCCCCTGCTGCCGCCCAACTTCAACATGGTGCGGCGGTTGCTGAAGGCATGAGCCGACCACCGGCAGTCCTTCCTGCGCCGCTCTCTAGCAGGAGTGCAGTAATGGCCTCCCGTCGCTCGCCTCGCTGGACGGAAGCTATTTTGCGCACCCTTTTAAAGCGAAAGCTTTACTGGCCTAGCGGCGCCGATTTCGCAATGGGCTGCAGTTTGACCTTGAACGCCCTAGCTGCGCCGCTGCCATAGCAACGCACCGCGTGACTTCGGCATGCCGCCGAGCCGAGTCTTCGCCGCGGCTCCACAACCGCGGAGCGGCTGCTGCCTGAACACCTGATCTAGCCGAGCAGATGCGGCTTGGCGTCTGTAACAGTGCGTTCCGCACACTGGATAGGCAGCGCGTCCACCCTGACAGATTAGAGTTAATGGTTGGAAGCGAGAGGATGGCCACCCAATGAACGCTGCCACAGCGTTCTCAGCGCTAATGCATGCAGCCTACACATCTCTCTCACCACCACCACGTACAACCTAAAACCGCGATTGAGGCGTCCACTGACCCAGGAAGCCAGGTATGTGCCATTCCTGTCCTGAAAATCATCGGCGTCATTGTCAACGCCAACGCCAATGAACGCCGACAGCTTTCGCTTTCCATATCCTGGATTAGCTGAGCTAATCCACATTCATTTTTTCGCGCAGCCTCCAATAGTTCGCGCGCAAGCTCCAGCGCGCGGCAGCTCTAGCTTTCACCACTGGGCTGTCGTGCACTTCGTAGCTACGGATTCACGGCAGCTTTCCCGCGCACCTCGGCGTGCCCACGCCATTACTTTTGGAACTGATGCAGCGGCGGCACATCGCAATTCCTTTGAGCAGCTTCACTGGATGGAGCTTCGGAGGTTCACCACCTTCTTGCTGCGAGTGCGCCATCGCCCAGCCATCCTTTCGCAGCGGTATAGTGTATGTTGTGTTCGCGTTGCTAGTGGCACCTCCCCCCACCGGATTACTTGTGCCTTGATCTCGCCTCCAAGCTGGACCGCGCCGCACGCGCGGTCTGCTGCACCATCGATGCGGGGCGCCGCGGCACCTACCTCAAGACGCCCCCCCCCCCCCCCCCCCCGGCCCATCTGGCTCTAAGCACTCTTATCTAAACACTTGGCCACATGAAAATATATCTCACAGGATCGTTACGAGGGTGTAACGCGTATGTTGTTGTTGCGACTGCAAGAAGAATGAAAAGGAAACTGCACGGGCCCGGCCACTGGCTCGAGCTGAGCCACAATCACTGCCGCGCGCAGACAGTAGTGTTAAAAGAGATGTGAGTGTAAAAAGATTGGAAGACAAAACGCGCATCGCAGCAACCACGTCACCTCAAGCGACGAGGCGGTATGGTAACGAATGACTTCGGTGACAAGGAGCCTTCACCACATTCGCGAGAGCCCCTAGATCCCAGTCCCGTAGGAGCAGGAGGCCACCTCCCTGTAATAATAATAATAATAATAATTGGTTTTTTGGGGAAAGGAAATGGCGCAGTATCTGTCTCATATATCACCCTGTAACGCGATATTTGAGCATTCGCTGTGCTGTGGAAGCGCAGGATAGAAGGCTGCGTTGAATTCATGTTCGCAGCTGTTGCAGCCTCCTCTTTCATCCCTGGGTTTCCATTGACAACTTAGTAAAGGTATCTCGGTTTAGGCGCACTTTTTATGTTTTCGCTTACTAGAAAGAAAATGATCATAAAGCGAAAAGCTGTATTCCTCCCATGCTCTCTCTGAAGGTCAACGTCCCTTAGATTTGGCCTCTAACGTGAGGCGCGCCGCATGTGCAAAATCGCGCGTGGCGGGGGCCTCGATCTTATTCTTCATCGACACCATAGCTGCGCGTTTGGCACTGACGTCCAGCGCTGCGCCGGTTGCTGCTCGGCCGCTCCTCACCAGTTGTAGCATGTGATGTGTTACGTGATTCGCTCTTGCGCTTGGCAGTCATGTCCGCCACTGCGTCAACCGCCACTCTGTATGCTCGTTCTTGCACTTGCGGCAAGTTATGTGCCACGTGATTAGCTCTCGCTGAAACATTTTGCTCTTGCTGAAGTCTTAAAAAAAAATAAAGGCGAACCAAAGGTACCATGTCCAACCATGCTTGTCAGAGCTTTCGCTCTGTATTTCCTGGCTCAGCTGAGTTGAGCCGTAGCCATTTTTTTACATGCATTTCTGTGGGCCGCTGACCCCCTCGGGACGCAACACTCCCCACTGGTGGCGCTGAACGCAGCGCCGACGGTGAAGGCGCCTGGTTGGCGCAGGGTTGCCTTGCGTGCGCTACTCAGACCCGCGATTTTTTAGGCGGTGCTTGTGGAGCGCCAGATTTCGTTGCTTTGCAGCGCCCACGAGAATCACCTTCTCAAAAATCTAGACAACGATATGGATACGACTAATAAAGAGCTATAGAAACCTCTAAATACACTGATGAGCAAAACTTTAATATTCAGGAGCTAACAATTTAATGCCAGGTAGGCAGCTTAAACGATAACATTCCTTGCTGTTTGTTGATATCCCCCACAGCCAACAATGCAACGTGCATATTATGTAGCTCAAAAATTTGGAGGACGCTTAAGCTTCCCCTGTAAGAGCAGGACGCGACAGCGTGTTGTAGCATTGCCAAGGAATACAGTGAACGCCATCGTCCTTCGGTGCGACCCCTTGCCCGGACAATTTAAAGAAAGGAAACATAGCTTGGTAAACCGCGCCGTAAGGCAAGGAAAATGAAAATATTTTTTTTAAGGAAAGGAAAAAACGCCTGTCTCACATATCTCGGTGGACACCCGAACCGGGCTCTAGAGGAAGGAAATTGAAATGAAAAATGGTTTTAAGGAAAGGAAATGACGCCTATATCACAATTATTGCTGGACACACCCGTACCGAGCCGTAAGGAAAATCCATTCCCTTACTTCGCGATTCAGGTGTCGACCGAGATGCGCCATTTTTCGCTCACAGCCAAAGACGCCGACGACACCGGCTTTTCTGCGACACGAGCTCGTTAACGCTGCCGCGTTGAAAGACCTATTTTTCAATATTACTGCTATTGCAGCTCCCATGACATCCAAGCATGGCATCCGGGATCAGGAGTGACAACAGATGGCGCCATTTGCTAAGAAGAAGACGAAGCCGTAGCACATTGGCGCTGGAGGCTCTCGTGCGCTGTCGTGTTCGAAGCCGTGCTAGGCTTCGTTCCCTCGGCTGATTCCCAACTGCTGTGGCCTCGGAGCACGACCCCAGTATCGATCACGGAGCGTGCTACCAGTGGACTCGCTACGGCCGCATCTGTAGATCCGGAGATCCTGGCAAAAGCGAGAACTAGTGTTCCGAAAATGACATCGCACGCTTTGTGCACGGGACCGTGAGTACCAACGCCTCGTCCAAGCACAGCTTAGACCGCTTTGGAAGTACGCCTGCTTCATTTGGTGTTGCGGCACCGACGGAATTTTATCGGGCGAGTTGAAACGGCAATACTAGCATGAACGGTGCGGGTAACTACTACCCTTGGCGTTGGAGGCTCGAACACTTGCTACGTGGCCTACGCAGCGAACGCTCATGCTCCGCGGGCGAGCTCAAAGAATGCTGGCTCATTGAAGATATAGCCGCATGGAACAAAGCGCTGCGGGCGACGAGGCTCGTGTTGACACAGTTTGAACCGGGCAAGCTCTGTCTGCGCTCTTACGACAAAGATGACCACTGGGCGAGGAACTGGGATTCCGGCAATGTAAACGATGGCGCCTTCCTCATGGCCTGGCTTCCAAGACAGCACCCATGCATCCGCGAGCTTCATGTGTACGACCGAACACACATTGGCCGGCTCTCCTTCATCTCGTCTGTCATCGTTGGACCGGCGAACAACCTGCAGCGCGTCGTGGTTCACGCCAGTCGTAGCTTTTTCCCTGAGATCAGATTTCTCCAAGCCTTAGGCCCTCCGAAGTGCCTGCGTGAGCTTGACCTTACCAACGTTGACATCAGCGATAACCTGGCGCCCAAGGTCGCCGATGTGCTAAGGGGAAACAGTCGCACTCTGCACAGCGTCAAGCTGATCGGCAACCATCTGTCTCGGGAAACTGCAAGCACCCTGCTTCTAGCCCTAGTCCTATGTGAACGGCTTGAAGAGTTGGCTCTCCAGGACAGCGAAGAGTCTTCCGCCTGCGACGCCATGGCAGAGGCCTTCAAGAGCAGCAGGTTTCTGCAGAAGCTCTCCTTGGTTGGTCTATGCGAAACAGGTATGAGCTGCAAGCACTCAAGCGGACGGCGAGGTTGTCTTGACTGTTTGACAAGTCTGTTTGGCACATTAGAAGGCATTTTATTATTTCAGCGCCTGGCTCTGGAAAAGACATCAATTAGTAACATATTGGGAGAGGCATTGGCAAAGTTCTTGATTGGCCATAACTCACTTCAAACACTGTCACTGATAAATTGCACCTTTGATAGCGGAGCAGCTACATGTATTGCCGAGGCTTTATCTGCGAACTGCACTTTGCAGAACCTCAGTTTCCACAACTGTTCCGTTGATGCAGCAACTGTCAGCAAGTTGTGCGCGGCACTTCCTTCCAACACTACACTGAAAAGCCTCGTTCTGCCGCAGATCAGCAGCACATCGCGAATCCTACAGGAGGAAAATCCCACTCATGAGCAGCTCAGACTGGAGTGTCCTGGCCGCGTCCAATTTTGCCTTTTTCTAGACCAGTCTTCGTTCGAGTCCGAAGCCCTAAAACAGGCCCTCGGATTCGCTACAAAGGTGAAGATCAACCACAGTGGGCTCGTCGGCAAGGACCTGTGCTCTGTGTACGCCTCGTTGGCCTTGAAAAACTCACTGCGCTCACTGCACATTCACTACGCAGCCATTGCCACTGGTAATGATGACACAACCCAAGCAGCTATTTCCAGTGCGCTCTGTGCGGCACTCAAGGGATGTGGGTGCCTCCAAAGCTTTCACTTATACACGCACATGGCTTACAATGAGAGCGAAGAGACGGACCAACTGGTGGCTGAGATCTTTGATGCCCTGATATGCAGCCGGCGCCTAAGGAAACTTACGTTGGTAATCTCTCGACTGACCTTGAATACTGCAAAGTTGCTTTCGGTCCTGGTTGCCCAACTCAAGAGAAGCTTAGTTGAGTTGCGCATCGGGAGCACGAGCAACATATCAAACGCGGTCCTTGGTGTGCTTGAAGATATGATCACGAGGAATGTATTCCTATCTAGAGTTACTGTAAGGTGTTTTGCCTGGGAAGACGTGGCGTGGGCTTGTGCAGCGATGGACGATGCTAAAGAGCAGAACCAGGGCCTGCTGAACAAGGCAGCGAAATTCGTGATGAGCATTGACGAGCCCCCAACACTTTGTGCCAAGCATCCCTGCGCATCTGCTTTCGACGAACTGTGCGGTACCGCATCGCTACTGGAACACCTGGTGTCACTGTCAGGAAAATCCGAGCTGCAGGTGTCCATGAGCGTTAAGAAGGCAAGGCGCTATCTGGATGACAACTACATGATCTATGCTGGCGTTGTGCTTGCGAGGGTTCTCTGCGAGGCTGGTGATGGCAGCATGCAGTTTGACGAACTTAATGTTCACTGCTGGCGCTCCATAGTGCAGTACCTGAAACTGAGTGATGTGGTCTCATAACTGACTTTAAGGACATTGGAGGACCATTATGGTCTTGTTTGTTGTGTGTGTGTTTTATGTGCATGTGCGTTCTTGACACTAACAAGATTTATGCACTTGTTTTGTTGGCTTGTTTTTTGTGCCGTAATAACTGACTTTAAGGACATTGGAGGACCATTATGGTCTTGTTTGTTGTGTGTGTGTTTTCTGTGCATGTGCGTTCTTGACACTAACCAGATTTATGCACTTGTTTCGTTGGCTTGTTTTTCGTGCCGTAGCCCAGGACGGCGATCAGTGGTCAACATCCACTTCAAAGGAAACCTCGTTCTCTGGCTAAGCTTCCTCCGCAGCTGAGTGCCCAAGGGCGTCATAATGGCTTGACTGGACTACATGCCGGTGACAGCACTGGATGTTGGTCGGTTCTCTGCGCTCGCCAACTGCTTGCGAAGATTTTGCTGCGGCTTCGAAGGTGATCCGTCGTTCGCGGAGCCACGCGAAATTGCCCCACTGACCTATTTTCGACTCTTCTCACCAATTCTTCCATTCAGGTGTAACTGAACAAGGTGATGGTTCGGTTTAGTGGGTCTGAGCTGGACCTGAAAGCTGCGTCAGCAGTCCGTCATTGTCGCTGACAAAGAAATATATGGCATTTTTAGCCTCGGAGCAGTATGCCAACCAGTGAAATGTATTGCATGTGATTTTTAAGCTTTGTTCAAAAAGTATCGTGTTTAATCTGACTGGTATCATTCTTTACTTCATGTATAAATTCTGTGTGCACCAAATAAAGCTGTAGTGGAAGTTTAGCGCTTGTGTTTGTCCCCTGTTTTGTTGCTGCGCTATGGATCATTCAGGTGTCCAACTTCTTCATATCGTGGCTCGTGTCGCGTGCACCCGTTTTTTTCTTTCCTTTTTCTGTGAGCGCTCCTTTTCTGGCATGGGGAAAAATCTGATTTGGCATGTGCACGTCCACGTCCCGCCAGCTCGTTGGGCCAAGGGTGGCTTTGGCTGCCCGGCTTTGTAGAATTGCAACGCGGGTGGTTGATGATGGCTATAGCTGGGACCCCCCTTACAAAAATGCGTGTTGACTTTGTATTTGTTGAGCATGTGTTGAATTACCACAACACAAACTTCAGTTCGTTTTCTGAAGTGACGTTGAAAAGGTAAAAGTTGATTTTCTGTTGAACTTCCACCAATAAACAACAAAAAACGTGTACAATCATAAGTTAGCCAGCAGCTAACTTGGCATGTGCCGGTTAGCCGAAGAATGAGGCGCGATGAGCAATGGCAGAGATGATTTAATAGCAGTTGGGCGCGCGCGTTACGCCCCAAGCCACTGCCAGCTTCGTAGCACTACCCGGGGCCACGAGCGATCGTCCCCGGTCATTGAAGAGACGTACAAAATGGTGATGAGCTCCAGGGGAGAAAGTAGTGCCGCAATGAATGAGCTGGGAGATTGATTTCTGGTCCGCAAAACTTCCAGGCTGCAGACCGCTGTACAGTACATACTGTACAGCGGTCACTACTACCTCGCGCCTTTCTAGCTGCTATCGGCAGCCAGAGCCGGTGGCAGCCAGGTGCACCTCCCCAATGCAATGCTTCATCTCCTACTATGCACCATAGAAATCAACTCGTCCTTCTTTCGTTCTAAATCCACTACCACCTGGCAGATAAACACAAGCTTGTCTGGCTCATTATCCCCATTTCCATGAGTTTTGTACAGCATGAAGCTATAGTATGTGTGTCATGTTAATTTAGTTGCCTCATATAACAATTCACCTCCACACTGTCTAGTGCACTTTCTAAGTGCTGAAGCCAGTGTGTACCTTGGATAAAGTGCGCGTCCATTAGTAATCTTTTCATGCGCATCTGGTTTGAACTATTTTGGATGAAGCAACCATTCTACTGCAGCACACTCATTCAACTCGCTGCCCGCTTGCTCAACTATAGCTGCCCGCTTGCTCACACTATACGGCTACAAATGAAGGCAAGCAACTGAATAATAATGAGAGCCCTCACTTGGCGTGTATTGTAGCCCACAATGTCGCTTTGGCACGTATAGAAATTCATCAGTAAAAAAGCAGCGTACGTGGACGGATATTTTAGTAAAGCTTTGTGCGCAATTTTGTCCTAGGCGTCGTTCTTAAATGCCGCTTGTAGTAATGATATTTTATAAATATAATTCATAATAATTGGTAATAAAGGTATTCTTGAGTCATTCAAGGTCAGTGCGATATATAGTACTTGAAGAGTTTCAAAACATCGTGCTGCACCTTTCGATTCCTGCGAAGAAGGTCATGGTTTATTGTTGCGTTTCTATGACAAACATTATCCCAGCTTGTTTTTTGCAAGTCGTGCGTAAGAGGTACACAACAATGGGATTTTGAAATATTTACCAAAATTTATCGTGTCACAGTAGTCATTTCAAGTATTTTTTCAGCTTGTCCAAAATGCAAAGAAGCCAAAAAAATTGTTTCAAAGATCAGGAAACGTAAGCCGTGTCAGCTCTTAAGCTTCCTTTCGGACGAGCTGTTTTTCCTTGGGGAGGAAGAGTTCCTTCGA
The DNA here is from genome assembly GCF_052857255.1 of Amblyomma americanum. Classification (NCBI taxonomy): domain Eukaryota; kingdom Metazoa; phylum Arthropoda; class Arachnida; order Ixodida; family Ixodidae; genus Amblyomma; species Amblyomma americanum. The sequence goes on from NC_135497.1 coordinate 280,338,774, forward strand.
TAGTGGTCCTGTCCTTTCGTGTCCATTTAGGAAGGGCGTGTAAGGGTCGCTTTTCGGCTGCCTGGTTCGTGTAGCCAAGTCGTAATTACCATGTACTAACGCGTATTGAGATCACACAGTATAAGCCAGCAAGACGGCCTTTCACCTTGATTTCTGTATATATATACAGCGAATAAATGTGAAATGCCGCCTTGCTGGTGTGTGTGTGTGTGTGTGTGTGTGTGTGTGTGTGTGTGTGTGTGTGTGTGTGTGTGTGTGTGTGTGTGTGTGTGCGCGTGCGTGTGCGTGTGCGCGCGTGTGTGTGTGTGTGTGTGTGTGTGTGTGTGTGTGTGTGTGTGTGTGTGTGTGTGTGTGTGTGTGTGTGTGTGTGTGTGTGTGTGTGTGTGTGTGTGCGTGCGTGTGCGTGTGCGCGCGCGTGTGTGTGTGTGTGTGTGTGTGTGTGTGTGTGTGTGTGTGTGTGTGTGTGTGTGTGTGTGTGTGTGTGTGTGTGTGTGTGTGTGTGTGTGTGTGTGTGTGTGTGTGTGTGTGTGTGTGTGTGTGTGTGTGTGTGTGTGTGTGTGTGTGTGTGTGTGTGTTACTTTTACTGAGTGTGCTTGATGGATAGCCAACACACGTTCCTTCTTCAGCAGTTGCAATCAAAAATGCCTCAACATTTTTTCTTCGAATTCTCTTTCATTATTCTATCTCTGCTCTTTCAAACAGTGGTTCGCATCTTCCTTTGCAGTGCTTACAATGCGACGCTAGATTTCCGGGATGGGTAATCTGTTCATTTGTGTTTTGTATCCTTGGTAGCGCGTGCATATCAATATGATGAATCAACTTGCCGCCGTGTTAGGCAGCTTGCAAACAAGCTCTTACAGAGCAAAGCGCATGCAGACAGTTTTATCAGGAGAGGTATACAGGAGCAGCAATGAGAGCAGAGGTGATGCATTTTTACAACGCGTCCACTCTACTTAATACAATAGACATGCGAGTGATATGCGCGCGTTACGAAAGAGGAGGATTCGCAATCTCATGAGGACTATATGTTAACGCCGTTTTATGCGCACTGCTTGCACATACACGCGTGCACTAACTTCACGGCATCCGATTTTCAGCTCACGTTGTCAACGCGCGATCAGCTTTTTGCTTGATATTTTTCGTTAGTTTGTTTTTCACTTATATCTTGATCACTCATGCGATGAATGAAAGTATAAATAATTAAGAAAAATTAAATAAATATATAAGTACATAATGGAGTTCAGGAAAGTGTGTTATCCTGCCTCTATCATTGGGAAAGGGGGGCGTATCTGTGCTTTTTGCTGCAAAACTATTCGCTGTAAAAGTGCAGTGAAGGGCCAAATTTTTACGATTTTGCCGAATCAGATGGGCAAAAAAAGTCACGCAAATAATTTTAAACAATGATGACATTGTTTATTTAGCTATACCTATTCTTTATTGTAGCGTTCATGACACTATGGCAGAAGTAAGGTAACATGCAAGATTTAACATGCAAAAACATCCAGGAATAGGGTTGCAAGAATTTTTCTAGCGGGAGGAAATAACGTCTTCTGGTAAGGCATTGCAAACATAAACATTAATGTTGCAAGCAAGAAACTCTGCTTGAACAAGACAGAACGGGCATGAAAATGAAATACATTATTGTTCTTTGTAGATGAAGGCGTTGTGCACACAGACGTTACTGATATGCTCGCATATAGGTAGGATCTTTTCTTTTTCTTTCCCTACCGCGCTTTCCAAAATTGGGGTTCGACCGACGCGCATGTCACATCCAAGGCGAGGTGCAAAGTTTGAAGGTCAGAAAAAAAAAAGTGACGTGTTCTCGCTACATTCGCCTGTCATGTTTCGCCGTCGTCGGTTGGGAAAACTGGCTCGGCTGCAGCGGACGCACTGCCGATGAGTCAGCAAAGGTCGACAACCAAGGCCCTTCCCAAGCGCTTCTTTATATATAGCCACTGTAATGGACCACTTTTCCAGTAACGTCCTGTGCATGCGCAGAAGCCTCCTCGTCCGCCAATTATGACGACTAATTTTTTTAAAAGGACAGAAGTTCGCTGAACGTGCTTTTCCACGACGTCCCTTCGTTGCGACAAACTACTGCACAATAATAGACCATTTGGAAAAATCTGTAAGTCAGCTTTCCGCAAGAATTGTTTTCCAACCAAAAGTTCTCGTTCCGAGATGACACTCTCACATTCTTTGTGCAGTCGGGTTCCCCCTTCTAAGCAACTTCTGGAATTGCACCATTTGACTTCAAGATGGCCCCGAGGGAGGGGGGACCGCTCTCAACCTCCTGTAGCACCGCAGTAGAGGTTAGGCAGGAAATGCAAGGAAACCGGCTTTGCTTTCGTGACGGCAGGAGTGGGCTACCTCATACAGGGACTCTGCTCATACTAAACTTTCTTAGAATTTTCTGCTGAACAAATTAGACTGACCCCGCACCGTCGCGCCAACTTCCTCCCTTCATCCCTCCTTACCCCGATCAATGAACAGCCGAACAGCCCACCAGCCAAATTGCGACGACAAAGACCGGTCTCCCCCTTTTCTTGCGCCACGCTGAGTGATGTCACATCCGACTCACAAAGACGACAGTGGTTGGGACTCCCAGAAAACTTCCCCTCGCATACGTTAACGGACTTCGCCAATTTTTAACAAAGGAAAAGCGAAGCCAGCTCCCTGCTTCTGCTGCTAATGCGAATTGGTCCCTGCGCCAGAGTGTTTGTATGGTTAAAATTGCCGTTCTATGAAAATCAGAATGAGGGCTAGCACTCTAATTCATGCCTGTTCCAGAGACATGGGGATGTCTTCAACATGTAGTTTCCTACTGGGACGCCATGTGAACGCGGAGGTCGTAAGTTAGGTTGCAGCAAAAGAAATGTAAACAAGGCGGGAATTCAGGTGAGGGAGGGGCTGAGCCCCCTCATGAGAATACTTGTATGTGGGGGGGGGGGCGCTGGACAACCCCCCCCTGCCCACCCTGTACCGGCGTCCCTTATTATCGAGAAGGGTAACTGAGTATAACATTTTGGGACCGATGGTTTTAAGCAAGAAATAAAAATCGACCTGCTCGCTATCTTTTCTCTCTCCCTCGCTCCACAAGCTGCGGTTTACTGTTGCACTCGTCGTTTTGAGAGATTAAACAACAGTTTCGTTCGAACAGCAGAAGGAAGCGGTTAACACCGCCTCTCTCTCGGCGCATGCGCTTCTCGCACGTGGGCCGCCAGATCCTTGCCGCAGGCAGACGACGGCGGTCTGCCTTTTCATCGCCCCGCGTGCCCGTCTTCTAGCGGTTCCCCTGCTGCCGCCCAACTTCAACATGGTGCGGCGGTTGCTGAAGGCATGAGCCGACCACCGGCAGTCCTTCCTGCGCCGCTGTCTAGCAGGAGTGCAGTAATGGCCTCCCGTCGCTCGCCTCGCTGGACGGAAGCTATTTTGCGCACCCTTTTAAAGCGAAAGCTTTACTGGCCTAGCGGCGCCGATTTCGCAATGGGCTGCAGTTTGACCTTGAACGCCCTAGCTGCGCCGCTGCCATAGCAACGCACCGCGTGACTTCGGCATGCCGCCGAGCCGAGTCTTCGCCGCGGCTCCACAACCGCGGAGCGGCTGCTGCCTGAACACCTGATCTAGCCGAGCAGATGCGGCTTGGCGTCTGTAACAGTGCGTTCCGCACACTGGATAGGCAGCGCGTCCACCCTGACAGATTAGAGTTAATGGTTGGAAGTGAGAGGATGGCCACCCAATGAACGCTGCCACAGCGTTCTCAGCGCTAATGCATGCAGCCTACACATCTCTCTCACCACCACCACGTACAACCTAAAACCGCGATTGAGGCGTCCACTGACCCAGGAAGCCAGTTATGTACCATTCCTGTCCTGAAAATCATCGGCGTCATTGTCAACGCCAACGCCAATGAACGCCGACAGCTTTCGCTTTCCATATCCTGGATTAGCTGAGCTAATCCACATTCATTTTTTCGCGCAGCCTCCAATAGTTCGCGCGCAAGCTCCAGCGCGCGGCAGCTCTAGCTTTCACCACTGGGCTGTCGTGGACTTCGTAGCTACGGATTCACGGCAGCTTTCCTGCGCACCTCGGCGTGCCCACGCCATTACTTTTGGAACTGATGCAGCGGCGGCACATCGCAATTCCTTTGAGCAGCTTCACTGGATGGAGCTTCAGAGATTCACCACCTTCTTGCTGCGAGTGCGCCATCGCCCAGCCATCCTTTCGCAGCGGTATAGTGTATGTTGTGTTCGCGTTGCTAGTGGCACCTCCCCCCACCGGATTACTTGTGCCTTGATCTCGCCTCCAAGCTGGACCGCGCCGCACGCGCGGTCTGCTGCACCATCGATGCGGGGCGCCACGGCACCTACCTCAAGACGCCCCCCACCCCTCCCCCAGGCCAATCTGGCTCTAAGCACTCTTATCTAAACACTTGGCCACATGAAAATATATCTCACAGGATCGTTACGAGGGTGTAACGCGTATGTTGTTGTTGCGACTGCAAGAAGAATGAAAAGGAAACTGCACGGGCCCGGCCACTGGCTCGAGCTGAGCCACAATCACTGCCGCGCGCAGACAGTAGTGTTAAAAGAGATGTGAGTGTAAAAAGATTGGAAGACAAAACGCGCATCGCAGCAACCACGTCACCTCAAGCGACGAGGCGGTATGGTAACGAATGACTTCGGTGACAAGGAGCCTTCACCACATTCGCGAGAGCCCCTAGATCCCAGTCCCGTAGGAGCAGGAGGTCACCTCCCTGTAATAATAATAATAATAATAATTGGTTTTTTGGGGAAAGGAAATGGCGCAGTATCTGTCTCATATATCACCCTGTAACGCGATATTTGAGCATTCGCTGTGCTGTGGAAGCGCAGGATAGAAGGCTGCGTTGAATTCATGTTCGCAGCTGTTGCAGCCTCCTCTTTCATCCCTGGGTTTCCATTGACAACTTAGTAAAGGTATCTCGGTTTAGGCGCACTTTTTATGTTTTCGCTTACTAGAAAGAAAATGATCATAAAGCGAAAAGCTGTATTCCTCCCATGCTCTCTCTGAAGGTCAACGTCCCTTAGATTTGGCCTCTAACGTGAGGCGCGCCGCATGTGCAAAATCGCGCGTGGCGGGGGCCTCGATCTTATTCTTCATCGACACCATAGCTGCGCGTTTGGCACTGACGTCCAGCGCTGCGCCGGTTGCTGCTCGGCCGCTCCTCACCAGTTGTAGCATGTGATGTGTTACGTGATTCGCTCTTGCGCTTGGCAGTCATGTCCCCCACTGCGTCAACCGCCACTCTGTATGCTCGTTCTTGCACTTGCGGCAAGTTATGTGCCACGTGATTAGCTCTCGCTGAAACATTTTGCTCTTGCTGAAGTCTTAAAAAAAAATAAAGGCGAACCAAAGGTACCATGTCCAACCATGCTTGTCAGAGCTTTCGCTCTGTATTTCCTGGCTCAGCTGAGTTGAGCCGTAGCCATTTTTTTACATGCATTTCTGTGGGCCGCTGACCCCCTCGGGACGCAACACTCCCCACTGGTGGCGCTGAACGCAGCGCCGACGGTGAAGGCGCCTGGCTGGCGCAGGGTTGCCTTGCGTGCGCTACTCAGACCCGCGATTTTTTAGGCGGTGCTTGTGGAGCGCCAGATTTCGTTGCTTTGCAGCGCCTACGAGAATCACGTTCTCAAAAATCTAGACAACGATATGGATACGACTAATAAAGAGCTATAGAAACCTCTAAATACACTGATGAGCAAAACTTTAATATTCAGGAGCTAACAATTTAATGCCAGGTAGGCAGCTTAAACGATAACATTCCTTGCTGTTTGTTGATATCCCCCACAGCCAACAATGCAACGTGCATATTATGTAGCTCAAAAATTTGGAGGACGCTTAAGCTTCCCCTGTAACAGCAGGACGCGACAGCGTGTTGTAGCATTGCCAAGGAATACAGTGAACGCCATCGTCCTTCGGTGCGACCCCTTGCCCGGACAATTTAAAGAAAGGAAACATAGCTTGGTGAACCGCGCCGTAAGGCAAGGAAAATGAAAATATTTTTTTTAAGGAAAGGAAAAAACGCCTGTCTCACATATCTCGGTGGACACCCGAACCGGGCTCTAGAGGAAGGAAATTGAAATGAAAAATGGTTTTAAGGAAAGGAAATGACGCCTATATCACAATTATTGCTGGACACACCCGTACCGAGCCGTAAGGAAAATCCATTCCCTTACTTCGCGGTTCAGGTGTCGACCGAGATGCGCCATTTTTCGCTCACAGCCAAAGACGCCGACGACACCGGCTTTTCTGCGACACGAGCTCGTTAACGCTGCCGCGTTGAAAGACCTATTTTTCAATATTACTGCTATTGCAGCTCCCATGACATCCAAGCATGGCATCCGGGATCAGGAGTGACAACAGATGGCGCCATTTGCTAAGAAGAAGACGAAGCCGTAGCACATTGGCGCTGGAGGCTCTCGTGCGCTGTCGTGTTCGAAGCCGTGCTAGGCTTCGTTCCCTCGGCTGATTCCCAACTGCTGTGGCCTCGGAGCACGACCCCAGTATCGATCACGGAGCGTGCTACCAGTGGACTCGCTACGGCCGCATCTGTAGATCCGGAGATCCTGGCAAAAGCGAGAACTAGTGTTCCGAAAATGACATCGCACGCTTTGTGCACGGGACCGTGAGTACCAACGCCTCGTCCAAGCACAGCTTAGACCGCTTTGGAAGTACGCCTGCTTCATTTGGTGTTGCGGCACCGACGGAATTTTATCGGGCGAGTTGAAACGGCAATACTAGCATGAACGGTGCGGGTAACTACTACCCTTGACGTTGGAGGCTCGAACACTTGCTACGTGGCCTACGCAGCGAACGCTCATGCTCCGCGGGCGAGCTCAAAGAATGCTGGCTCATTGAAGATATAGCCGCATGGAACAAAGCGCTGCGGGCGACGAGGCTTGTGTTGACACAGTTTGAACCGGGCAAGCTCTGTCTGCGCTCTTACGACAAAGATGACCACTGGGCGAGGAACTGGGATTCCGGCAATGTAAACGATGGCGCCTTCCTCATCGCCTGGCTTCCAAGACAGCACAAATGCATCCGCGAGCTTCATGTGTACGACCGAGCACACATTGACCGGCTCTCCTTCATCTCGTCTGTCATCGTTGGACCGGCGAACAACCTGCAGAGCGTCGTGCTTCACGCCAGCCGTAGATTTCTCCCTGAGATCAGATTTCTCCAAGCCTTAGGCCCTCCGAAGTGCCTGCGTGAGCTTGACCTTACCAACGTTGACATCAGCGATGCCCTGGCGCCCCAGGTGGCCGATGTGCTGAGGGGAAACAGTCGCACTCTGCACAGCGTCAAGCTGATCGGCAACCATCTGTCTCGGGAAACTGCAAGCACCCTGCTTCTAGCCCTAGTCCTATGTGAACGGCTTGAAGAGTTGGCTCTCCAGGACAGCGAAGAGTCTTCCGCCTGCGACGCCATGGCAGAGGCCCTCAAGAGCAGCAGGTTTCTGCAGAAGCTCTCCTTGGTTGGTCTATGCGAAACAGGTATGAGCTGCAAGCACTTAAGCGGACGGCAAGGTTGTCTTGACTGTTTGACAAGTCTGTTTGGCACATTAGAAGGCATTTTATTATTTCAGCGCCTGGCTCTGGAAAAGACATCAATTAGTAACATATTGGGAGAGGCATTGGCAAAGTTCTTGATTGGCCATAACTCACTTCAAACACTGTCACTGATAAATTGCACCTTTGATAGCGGAGCAGCTACATGTATTGCCGAGGCTTTATCTGCGAACTGCACTTTGCAGAACCTCAGTTTCCACAACTGTTCCGTTGATGCAGCAACTGTCAGCAAGTTGTGCGCGGCACTTCCTTCCAACACTGCACTGAAAAGCCTCGTTCTGCCGCAGATCAGCAGCACATCGCGAATCCTACAGGAGGAAAATCCCACTCATGAGCAGCTCAGACTGGAGTGTCCTGGCCGCGTCCAATTTTGCCTTTTTCTAGACCAGTCTTCGTTCGAGTCCGAAGCCCTAAAACAGGCCCTCGGATTCGCTACAAAGGTGAAGATCAACCACAGTGGGCTCGTCGGCAAGGACCTGTGCTCTGTGTACGCCTCGTTGGCCTTGAAAAACTCACTGCGCTCACTGCACATTCACTACGCAGCCATTGCCACTGGCAATGATGATACAACCCAAGCAGCTATTTCCAGTGCGCTCTGTGCGGCACTCAAGGGATGTGGGTGCCTCCAAAGCTTTCACTTATACACGCACATGGCTTACAATGAGAGCGAAGAGACGGACCAACTGGTGGCTGAGATCTTTGATGCCCTGATATGCAGCCGGCGCCTAAGGAAACTTACGTTGGTAATCTCTCGACTGACCTTGAATACTGCACAGTTGCTTTCGATCCTGGTTGCCCAACTCAAAAGAAGCTTAGTTGAGCTGCGCATCGGGAGCACGAGCAACATATCAAACGCGGTCCTTCGTGTGCTTGAAGATATGATCACGAAGAATGTATTCCTATCTAGAGTTACTGTAAGGTGTTTTGCCTGGGAAGACGTGGCGTGGGCTTGTGCAGCGATGGACGATGCTAAAGAGCAGAACCAGGGCCTGCTGAACAAGGCAGCGAAATTCGTGATGAGCATTGACGAGCCCCCAACACTTTGTGCCAAGCATCCCTGCGCATCTGCTTTCGACGAACTGTGCGGTACCGCATCGCTACTGGAACACCTGGTGTCACTGTCAGGAAAATCCGAGCTGCAGGTGTCCATGAGCGTTAAGAAGGCAAGGCGCTATCTGGATGACAACTACATGATCTATGCTGGCGTTGTGCTTGCGAGGGTTCTCTGCGAGGCTGGTGATGGCAGCATGCAGTTTGACGAACTTAATGTTCACTGCTGGCGCTCCATAGTGCAGTACCTGAAACTGAGTGATGTGGTCTCATAACTGACTTTAAGGACATTGGAGGACCATTATGGTCTTGTTTGTTGTGTGTGTGTTTTATGTGCATGTGCGTTCTTGACACTAACAAGATTTATGCACTTGTTTTGTTGGCTTGTTTTTTGTGCCGTAATAACTGACTTTAAGGACATTGGAGGACCATTATGGTCTTGTTTGTTGTGTGTGTGTTTTCTGTGCATGTGCGTTCTTGACACTAACCAGATTTATGCACTTGTTTCGTTGGCTTGTTTTTCGTGCCGTAGCCCAGGACGGCGATCGGTGGTCAACATCCACTTCAAAGGAAACCTCGTTCTCTGGCTAAGCTTCCTCCGCAGCTGAGTGCCCAAGGGCGTCATAATGGCTTGACTGGACTACATGCCGGTGACAGCACTGGATGTTGGTCGGTTCTCTGCGCTCGCCAACTGCTTGCGAAGATTTTGCTGCGGCTTCGAAGGTGATCCGTCGTTCGCGGAGCCACGCGAAATTGCCCCACTGACCTATTTTCGACTCTTCTCACCAATTCTTCCATTCAGGTGTAACTGAACAAGGTGATGGTTCGGTTTAGTGGGTCTGAGCTGGACCTGAAAGCTGCGTCAGCAGTCCGTCATTGTCGCTGACAAAGAAATATATGGCATTTTTAGCCTCGGAGCAGTATGCCAACCAGTGAAATGTATTGCATGTGATTTTTAAGCTTTGTTCAAAAAGTATCGTGTTTAATCTGACTGGTATCATTCTTTACTTCATGTATAAATTCTGTGTGCACCAAATAAAGCTGTAGTGGAAGTTTAGCGCTTGTGTTTGTCCCCTGTTTTGTTGCTGCGCTATGGATCATCCAGGTGTCCAACTTCTTCATATCGTGGCTCGTGTCGCGTGCACCCGTTTTTTTCTTTCCTTTTTCTGTGAGCGCTCCTTTTCTGGCATGGGGAAAAATCTGATTTGGCATGTGCACGTCCACGTCCCGCCAGCTCGTTGGGCCAAGGGTGGCTTTGGCTGCCCGGCTTTGTAGAATTGCAACGCGGGTGGTTGATGATGGCTATAGCTGGGACCCCCCTTACAAAAATGCGTGTTGACTTTGTATTTGTTGAGCATGTGTTGAATTACCACAACACAAACTTCAGTTCGTTTTCTGAAGTGACGTTGAAAAGCTAAAAGTTGATTTTCTGTTGAACTTCCACCAATAAACAACAAAAAACGTGTACAATCATAAGTTAGCCAGCAGCTAACTTGGCATGTGCCGGTTAGCCGAAGAATGAGGCGCGATGAGCAATGGCAGAGATGATTTAATAGCAGTTGGGCGCGCGCGTTACGCCCCAAGCCACTGCCAGCTTCGTAGCACTACCCGGGGCCACGAGCGATCGTCCCCGGTCATTGAAGAGACGTACAAAATGGTGATGAGCTCCAGGGGAGAAAGTAGTGCCGCAATGAATGAGCTGGGAGATTGATTTCTGGTCCGCAAAACTTCCAGGCTGCAGACCGCTGTACAGTGCATACTGTACAGCGGTCACTACTACCTCGCGCCTTTCTAGCTGCTATCGGCAGCCAGAGCCGGTGGCAGCCAGGTGCACCTCCCCAATGCAATGCTTCATCTCCTACTAAGCACCATAGAAATCAACTCGTCCTTCTTTCGTTCTAAATCCACTACCACCTGGCAGATAAACACAAGCTTGTCTGGCTCATTATCCCCATTTCCATGAGTTTTGTACAGCATGAAGCTATAGTATGTGTGTCATGTTAATTTAGTTGCCTCATATCACAATTCACCTCCACACTGTCTAGTGCACTTTCTAAGTGCTGAAGCCAGTGTGTACCTTGGATAAAGTGCGCGTCCATTAGTAATCTTTTCATGCGCATCTGGTTTGAACTATTTTGGATGAAGCAACCATTCTACTGCAGCACACTCATTCAACTCGCTGCCCGCTTGCTCAACTATAGCTGCCCGCTTGCTCACACTATACGGCTACAAATGAAGGCAAGCAACTGAATAATAATGAGAGCCCTCACTTGGCGTGTATTGTAGCCCACAATGTCGCTTTGGCACGTATAGAAATTCATCAGTAAAAAAGCAGCGTACGTGGACGGATATTTTAGTAAAGCTTTGTGCGCAATTTTGTCCTAGGCGTCGTTCTTAAATGCCGCTTGTAGTAATGATATTTTATAAATATAATTCATAATAATTGGTAATAAAGGTATTCTTGAGTCATTCAAGGTCAGTGCGATATATAGTACTTGAAGAGTTTCAAAACATCGTGCTGCACCTTTCGATTCCTGCGAAGAAGGTCATGGTTTATTGTTGCGTTTCTATGACAAACATTATCCCAGCTTGTTTTTTGCAAGTCGTGCGTAAGAGGTACACAACAATGGGATTTTGAAATATTTACCAAAATTTATCGTGTCACAGTAGTCATTTCAAGTATTTTTTCAGCTTGTCCAAAATGCAAAGAAGCCAAAAAAATTGTTTCAAAGATCAGGAAACGTAAGCCGTGTCAGCTCTTAAGCTTCCTTTCGGACGAGCTGTTTTTCCTTGGGGAGGAAGAGTTCCTTCGATAGTGGTCCTGTCCTTTCGTGTCCATTTAGGAAGGGCGTGTAAGGGTCGCTTTTCGGCTGCCTGGTTCGTGTAGCCAAGTCGTAATTACCATGTATTATCGCGTATTGAGATCACACAGTATAAGCCAGCAAGACGGCCTTTCACATTGATTCACTGTATATATATACAGCGAATAAATGTGAAATGCCACCTTGCTGGTGTGTGTGTGCGTGCGTGCGTGTGTGCGTGTGTGTGTGTGTGTGTGTGTGTGTGTGTGTGTGTGTGTGTGTGTGTGTGTGTGTGTGTGCGCGCGTGTGCGTGTGCGTGTGCGTGTGTGTGTGTGTGTGTGTGTGTGTGTGTGTGTGTGTGTGTGTGTGTGTGTGTGTGTGTGTGTGTGTGTGTGTGTGTGTGTGTGTGTGTGTGTGTGTGTGTGTGTGTGTGTGTGTGTGTGTGTGTGTGTGTGTGTTACTTTTACTGAGTGTGATTGATGGATAGCCAACACACGTTCTTTCTTCAGCAGTTGCAATCAAAAATGCCTCAACATTTTTTCTTCGAATTCTCTTTCATTATTCTATCTCTGCTCTTTCAAACAGTGGTTCGCATCTTCCTTTGCAGTGCTTACAATGCGACGCTAGATTTCCGGGATGGGTAATCTGTTGATTTGTGTTTTGTATCCTTGGTAGCGCGTACATATCAATATGATGAATCAACTTGCCGCCGTGTTAGGCAGCTTGCAAACAAGCACTCTTACAGAGCAAAGCGCATGCAGACAGTTTTATCAGGAGAGGTATACAGGAGCAGCAATGAGAGCAGAGGTGATGCATTTTTACAACGCGTCCACTCTACTTAATACAATAGACATGCGAGTGATATGCGCGCGTTACGAAAGAGGAGGATTCGCAATCTCATGAGGACTATATGTTAACGCCGTTTTATGCGCACTGCTTGCATATACACGCGTGCACTAACTTCACGGCATCCGATTTTCAGCTCACGTTGTCAACGCGCGATAAGCTTTTTGCTTGATATTTTTCGTTAGTTTATTTTTCACTTATATCTTGATCACTGATGCGATGAATGAAAGTATAAATAATTAAGAAAAATTAAATAAATATATAAGTACATAATGGAGTTCAGGAAAGTGTGTTATCCTGCCTCTATCATTGGGAAAGGGGGCGTATCTGTGCTTTTTGGTGCAAAACTATTCGCTGTAAAAGTGCAGTGAAGGGCCAAATTTTTACGATTTTGCCGAATCAGATGGGCAAAAAAAGTCACGCAAATAATTTTAAACAATGATCACATTGTTTATTTAGCTATACCTATTCTTTATTGTAGCGTTCATGACACTATGGCAGAAGTAAGGTAACATGCAAGATTTAACATGCAAAAACATCCAGGAATAGGGTTGCAAGAATTTTTCTAGCGGGAGGAAATAACGTCTTCTGGTAAGGCATTGCAAACATAAACATTAATGTTGCAAGTAAGAAACTCTGCTTGAACAAGACAGAACGGGCATGAAAATGAAATACATTATTGTTCTTTGTAGATGAAGGCGTTGTGCACGTAGACGTTACTAATATGCTCGCATATAGGTAGGATCTTTTCTTTTTCTTTCCCTACCGCGCTTTCCAAAATTGGGGTTCGACCGACGCGCATGTCACACCCAAGGCGAGGTGCAAAGTTTGAAGGTCAGAAAAAAAAAAGTGACGCGTTCTCGCTACATTCGCCTGTCATGTTTCGCCGTCGTCGGTTGGGAAAACTGGCTCGGCTGCAGCGGACGCACTGCCGATGAGTCAGCAAAGGTCGACAACCAAGGCCATTCCCAAGCGCTTCTTTATATATAGCCACTGGAATGGACCACTTTTCCAGTAACGTCCTGTGCATGCGCATAAGCCTCCTCGTCCGCCAATTATGACGACTAATTTTTTTTTAAAGGACAGAAGTTCGCTGAACGTGCTTTTCCACGACGTCCCTTCGTTGCGACAAACTACTGCACAATAATAGACGATTTGGAAAAATCTGTAAGACAGCTTGCCGCAAGAATTGTTTTCCAACCAAAAGTTCTCGTTCCGAGATGACACTCTCACATTCTTTGTGCAGTCGGGTTCCCCCTTCTAAGCAACTTCTGGAATTGCACCATTTGACTTCAAGATGGCCCCGAGGGAGGGGGGACCGCTCTCAACCTCCTGTAGCACCGCAGTAGAGGTTAGGCAGGAAATGCAAGGAAACCGGCTTTGCTTTCGTGACGGCAGGAGTGGGCTACCTCATACAGGGACTCTGCTCATACTAAACTTTCTTAGAATTTTCTGCTGAACAAATTAGACTGACCCCGCACCGTCGCGCCAACTTCCTCCCTTCATCCCTCCTTACCCCGAACAATGAACAGCCGAACAGCCCACCAGCCATTTTTCGACGACAAAGACCGGTCTCCCCCTTTTCTTGCGCCACGCTGAGTGATGACACATCCGACTCACAAAGACGACAGTGGTTGGGACTCCCAGAAAACTTCCCCTCGCATACGTTAATGGACTTCGCCAATTTTTAACAAAGGAAAAGCGAAGCCAGCTCCCTGCTTCTGCTGCTAATGCGAATTGGTCCCTGCGCCAGAGTGTTTTTATGGTTAAAATTGCCGTTCTATGAAAATCAAAATGAGGGCTAGCACTCTAATTCATGCCTGTTCCAGAGACATGGGGATGTCTTCAACATGTAGTTTCCTACTGGGACGCCATGTGAACGCGGAGGTCGTAAGTTAGGTTGCAGCAAAAAAATGTAAACAAGGCGGGAATTCAGGTGAGGGAAGGCCTGAGCCCCCTCATGAGAATACTTGTATGTGGGGGGGGGGGGGGGGGGCGCTGGACCCCCCGCCCCCTGCCCACCCTGTACCGGCGTCCCTTATTATCCAGAAGGGTAACTGAGTATAACATTTTGGGACCGATGATTTTAAGCAAGAAATAAAAATCGACCTGCTCGCTATCTTTTCTCTCTCCCTCGCTCCACAACCTGCGGTTTACTGTTGCACTCGTCGTTTTGAGAGATCAAACAACAGTTTCGTTCGAACAGCAGAACGAAGCGGTTAACACCGCCTCTCTCTCGGCGCATGCGCTTCTCGCACGTGGGCCGTCAGCTCCCTGCCGCAGGCAGACGACGGCGGTCTGCCTTTTCATCGCCCCGCGTGCCCGTCTTCTAGCGGATCCCCTGCTGCCGCCCAACTTCAACATGGTGCGGCGGTTGCTGAAGGCATGAGCCGACCACCGGCAGTCCTTCCTGCGCCGCTGTCTAGCAGGAGTGCAGTAATGGCCTCCCGTCGCTCGCCTCGCTGGACGGAAGCTATTTTGCGCACCCTTTTAAAGCGAGAGCTTTACTGGCCTAGCGGCGCCGATTTCGCAATGGGCTGCAGTTTGACCTTGAACGCCCTAGCTGCGCCGCTGCCATAGCAACGCACCGCGTGACTTCGGCATGCCGCCGAGCCGAGTCTTCGCCGCGGCTCCACAACCGCGGAGCGGCTGCTGCCTGAACACCTGATCTAGCCGAGCAGATGCGGCTTGGCGTCTGTAACAGTGCGTTCCGCACACTGGATAGGCAGCGCGTACACCCTGACAGATTAGAGTTAATGGTTGGAAGCGAGAGGATGGCCACCCAATGAACGCTGCCACAGCGTTCTCAGCGCTAATGCATGCAGCCTACACATCTCCCTCACCACCACCACGTACAACCTAAAACCGCGATTGAGGCGTCCACTGACCCAGGAAGCCAGTTATGTGCCATTCCTGTCCTGAAAATCATCGGCGTCATTGTCAACGCCAACGCCAATGAACGCCGACAGCTTTCGCTTTCCATATCCTGGATTAGCTGAGCTAATCCACATTCATTTTTTCGCGCAGCCTCCAATAGTTCGCGCGCAAGCTCCAGCGCGCGGCAGCTCTAGCTTTCACCACTGGGCTGTCGTGCACTTCGTAGCTACGGATTCACGGCAGCTTTCCCGCGCACCTCGGCGTGCCCACGCCATTACTTTTGGAACTGATGCAGCGGCGGCACATCGCAATTCCTTTGAGCAGCATCACTGGATGGAGCTTCGGAGGTTCACCACCTTCTTGCTGCGAGTGCGCCATCGCCCAGCCATCCTTTCGCAGCGGTATAGTGTATGTTGTGTTCGCGTTGCTAGTGGCACCTCCCCCCACCGGATTACTTGTGCCTTGATCTCGCCTCCAAGCTGGACCGCGCCGCACGCGCGGTCTGCTGCACCATCGATGCGGGGCGCCACGGCACCTACCTCAAGACGCCCCCCCCCCCCCCCAGGCCCATCTGGCTCTAAGCAGTCTTATCTAAACACTTGGCCACATGAAAATATATCTCACAGGATCGTTACGAGGGTGTAACGCGTATGTTTTTGTTGCGACTGCAAGAAGAATGAAAAGGAAACTGCACGGGCCCGGCCACTGGCTCGAGCTGAGCCACAATCACTGCCGCGCGCAGACAGTAGTGTTAAAAGAGATGTGAGTGTAAAAAGATTGGAAGACAAAACGCGCATCGCAGCAACCACGTCACCTCAAGCGACGAGGCGGTATGGTAACGAATGACTTCGGTGACAAGGAGCCTTCACCACATTCGCGAGAGCCCCTAGATCCCAGTCCCGTAGGAGCAGGAGGCCACCTCCCTGTAATAATAATAATAATAATAATTGGTTTTTTGGGGAAAGGAAATGGCGCAGTATCTGTCTCATATATCACCCTGTAACGCGATATTTGAGCATTCGCTGTGCTGTGGAAGCGCAGGATAGAAGGCTGCGTTGAATTCATGTTCGCAGCTGTTGCAGCCTCCTCTTTCATCCCTGGGTTTCCATTGACAACTTAGTAAAGGTATCTCGGTTTAGGCGCACTTTTTATGTTTTCGCTTACTAGAAAGAAAATGATCATAAAGCGAAAAGCTGTATTCCTCCCATGCTCTCTCTGAAGGTCAACGTCCCTTAGATTTGGCCTCTAACGTGAGGCGCGCCGCATGTGCAAAATCGCGCGTGGCGGGGGCCTCGATCTTATTCTTCATCGACACCATAGCTGCGCGTTTGGCACTGACGTCCAGCGCTGCGCCGGTTGCTGCTCGGCCGCTCCTCACCAGTTGTAGCATGTGATGTGTTACGTGATTCGCTCTTGCGCTTGGCAGTCATGTCCGCCACTGCGTCAACCGCCACTCTGTATGCTCGTTCTTGCACTTGCGGCAAGTTATGTGCCACGTGATTAGCTCTCGCTGAAACATTTTGCTCTTGCTGAAGTCTTAAAAAAAAATAAAGGCGAACCAAAGGTACCGTGTCCAACCATGCTTGTCAGAGCTTTCGCTCTGTATTTCCTGGCTCATCTGAGTTGAGCCGTAGCCATTTTTTTACATGCATTTCTGTGGGCCGCTGACCCCCTCGGGACGCAACACTCCCCACTGGTGGCGCTGAACGCAGCGCCGACGGTGAAGGCGCCTGGTTGGCGCAGGGTTGCCTTGCGTGCGCTACTCAGACCCGCGATTTTTTAGGCGGTGCTTGTGGAGCGCCAGATTTCGTTGCTTTGCAGCGCCTACGAGAATCACCTTCTCAAAAATCTAGACAACGATATGGATACGACTAATAATGAGCTATAGAAACCTCTAAATGCACTGATGAGCCAAACTTTAATATTCAGGAGCTAACAATTTAATGCCAGGTAGCCAGCTTAAACGATAACATTCCTTGCTGTTTGTTGATATCCCCCACAGGCAACAATGCAACGTGCATATTATGTAGCTCAAAAATTTGGAGGACGCTTAAGCTTCGCCTGTAAGAGCAGGACGCGACAGCGTGTTGTAGCATTGCCAAGGAATACAGTGAACGCCATCGTCCTTCGGTGCGACCCCTTGCCCGGACAATTTAAAGAAAGGAAACATAGCTTGGTAAACCGCGCCGTAAGGCAAGGAAAATGAAAATATTTTTTTAAGGAAAGGAAAAAACGCCTGTCTCACATATCTCGGTGGACACCCGAACCGGGCTCTAGAGGAAGGAAATTGAAATGAAAAATGGTTTTAAGGAAAGGAAATGACGCCTATATCACAATTATTGCTGGACACACCCGTACCGAGCCGTAAGGAAAATCCATTCCCTTACTTCGCGGTTCAGGTGTCGACCGAGATGCGCCCTTTTTCGCTCACAGCCAAAGACGCCGACGACACCGGCTTTTCTGCGACACGAGCTCGTTAACGCTGCCGCGTTGAAAGACCTATTTTTCAATATTACTGCTATTGCAGCTCCCATGACATCCAAGCATGGCATCCGGGATCAGGAGTGACAACAGATGGCGCCATTTGCTAAGAAGAAGACGAAGCCGTAGCACATTGGCGCTGGAGGCTCTCGTGCGCTGTCGTGTTCGAAGCCGTGCTAGGCTTCGTTCCCTCGGCTGATTCCCAACTGCTGTGGCCTCGGAGCACGACCCCAGTATCGATCACGGAGCGTGCTACCAGTGGACTCGCTACGGCCGCATCTGTAGATCCGGAGATCCTGGCAAAAGCGAGAACTAGTGTTCCGAAAATGACATCGCACGCTTTGTGCACGGGACCGTGAGTACCAACGCCTCGTCCAAGCACAGCTTAGACCGCTGTGGAAGAAGTACGCCTGCTTCATTTGGTGTTGCGGCACCGACGGAATTTTATCGGGCGAGTTGAAACGGCAATACTAGCATGAACGGTGCGGGTAACTACTACCCTTGGCGTTGGAGGCTCGAACACTTGCTACGTGGCCTACGCAGCGAACGCTCATGCTCCGCGGGCGAGCTCAAAGAATGCTGGCTCATCGAAGATATAGCCGCATGGAACAAAGCGTTGCGGGCGACGAGGCTCGTGTTGACACAGTTTGAACCGGGCAAGCTCTGTCTGCGCTCTTACGACAAAGATGACCACTGGGCGAGGAACTTGGATTCCGGCAATGTAAACGATGGCGCCTTCCTCATGGCCTGGCTTCCAAGACAGCACCCATGCATCCGCGAGCTTCATGTGTACGACCGAACACACATTGGCCGGCTCTCCTTCATCTCGTCTGTCATCGTTGGACCGGCGAACAACCTGCAGCGCGTCGTGGTTCACGCCAGTCGTAGCTTTCTCCCTGAGATCAGATTTCTCCAAGCCTTAGGCCCTCCGAAGTGCCTGCGTGAGCTTGACCTTACCAACGTTGACATCAGCGATGCCCTGGCGCCCAAGGTCGCCGATGTGCTAAGGGGAAACAGTCGCACTCTGCACAGCGTCAAGCTGATCGGCAACCATCTGTCTCGGGAAACTGCAAGCACCCTGCTTCTAGCCCTAGTCCTATGTGAACGGCTTGAAGAGTTGGCTCTCCAGGACAGCGAAGAGTCTTCCGCCTGCGACGCCATGGCAGAGGCCTTCAAGAGCAGCAGGTTTCTGCAGAAGCTCTCCTTGGTTGGTCTATGCGAAACAGGTATGAGCTGCAAGCACTTAAGCGGACGGCAAGGTTGTCTTGACTGTTTGACAAGTCTGTTTGGCACATTAGAAGGCATTTTATTATTTCAGCGCCTGGCTCTGGAAAAGACATCAATTAGTAACATATTGGGAGAGGCATTGGCAAAGTTCTTGATTGGCCATAACTCACTTCACACACTGTCACTGATAAATTGCACCTTTGATAGCGGAGCAGCTACATGTATTGCCGAGGCTTTATCTGCGAACTGCACTTTGCAGAACCTCAGTTTCCACAACTGTTCCGTTGATGCAGCAACTGTCAGCAAGTTGTGCGCGGCACTTCCTTCCAACACTGCACTGAAAAGCCTCGTTCTGCCGCAGATCAGCAGCACATCGCGAATCCTACAGGAGGAAAATCCCACTCATGAGCAGCTCAGACTGGAGTGTCCTGGCCGCGTCCAATTTTGCCTTTTTCTAGACCAGTCTTCGTTCGAGTCCGAAGCCCTAAAACAGGCCCTCGGATTCGCTACAAAGGTGAAGATCAACCACAGTGGGCTCGTCGGCAAGGACCTGTGCTGTGTGTACGCCTCGTTGGCCTTGAAAAACTCACTGCGCTCACTGCACATTCACTACGCAGCCATTGCCACTGGTAATGATGACACAACCCAAGCAGCTATTTCCAGTGCGCTCTGTGCGGCACTCAAGGGATGTGGGTGCCTCCAAAGCTTTCACTTATACACGCACATGGCTTACAATGAGAGCGAAGAGACGGACCAACTGGTGGCTGAGATCTTTGATGCCCTGATATGCAGCCGGCGCCTAAGGAAACTTACGTTGGTAATCTCTCGACTGACCTTGAATACTGCAAAGTTGCTTTCGGTCCTGGTTGCCCAACTCAAGAGAAGCTTAGTTGAGTTGCGCATCGGGAGCACGAGCAACATATCAAACGCGGTCCTTGGTGTGCTTGAAGATATGATCACGAGGAATGTATTCCTATCTAGAGTTACTGTAAGGTGTTTTGCCTGGGAAGACGTGGCGTGGGCTTGTGCAGCGATGGACGATGCTAAAGAGCAGAACCAGGGCCTGCTGAACAAGGCAGCGAAATTCGTGATGAGCATTGACGAGCCCCCAACACTTTGTGCCAAGCATCCCTGCGCATCTGCTTTCGACGAACTGTGCGGTACCGCATCGCTACTGGAACACCTGGTGTCACTGTCAGGAAAATCCGAGCTGCAGGTGTCCATGAGCGTTAAGAAGGCAAGGCGCTATCTGGATGACAACTACATGATCTATGCTGGCGTTGTGCTTGCGAGGGTTCTCTGCGAGGCTGGTGATGGCAGCATGCAGTTTGACGAACTTAATGTTCACTGCTGGCGCTCCATAGTGCAGTACCTGAAACTGAGTGATGTGGTCTCATAACTGACTTTAAGGACATTGGAGGACCATTATGGTCTTGTTTGTTGTGTGTGTGTTTTATGTGCATGTGCGTTCTTGACACTAACAAGATTTATGCACTTGTTTTGTTGGCTTGTTTTTTGTGCCGTAATAACTGACTTTAAGGACATTGGAGGACCATTATGGTCTTGTTTGTTGTGTGTGTGTTTTCTGTGCATGTGCGTTCTTGACACTAACCAGATTTATGCACTTGTTTCGTTGGCTTGTTTTTCGTGCCGTAGCCCAGGACGGCGATCAGTGGTCAACATCCACTTCAAAGGAAACCTCGTTCTCTGGCTAAGCTTCCTCCGCAGCTGAGTGCCCAAGGGCGTCATAATGGCTTGACTGGACTACATGCCGGTGACAGCACTGGATGTTGGTCGGTTCTCTGCGCTCGCCAACTGCTTGCGAAGATTTTGCTGCGGCTTCGAAGGTGATCCGTCGTTCGCGGAGCCACGCGAAATTGCCCCACTGACCTATTTTCGACTCTTCTCACCAATTCTTCCATTCAGGTGTAACTGAACAAGGTGATCGTTCGGTTTAGTGGGTCTGAGCTGGACCTGAAAGCTGCGTCAGCAGTCCGTCATTGTCGCTGACAAAGAAATATATGGCATTTTTAGCCTCGGAGCAGTATGCCAACCAGTGAAATGTATTGCATGTGATTTTTAAGCTTTGTTCAAAAAGTATCGTGTTAAATCTGACTGGTATCATTCTTTACTTCATGTATAAATTCTGTGTGCACCAAATAAAGCTGTAGTGGAAGTTTAGCGCTTGTGTTTGTCCCCTGTTTTGTTGCTGCGCTATGGATCATTCAGGTGTCCAACTTCTTCATATCGTGGCTCGTGTCGCGTGCACCCGTTTTTTTCTTTCCTTTTTCTGTGAGCGCTCCTTTTCTGGCATGGGGAAAAATCTGATTTGGCATGTGCACGTCCACGTCCCGCCAGCTCGTTGGGCCAAGGGTGGCTTTGGCTGCCCGGCTTTGTAGAATTGCAACGCGGGTGGTTGATGATGGCTATAGCTGGGACCCCCCTTACAAAAATGCGTGTTGACTTTGTATTTGTTGAGCATGTGTTGAATTACCACAACACAAACTTCAGTTCGTTTTCTGAAGTGACGTTGAAAAGCTAAAAGTTGATTTTCTGTTGAACTTCCACCAATAAACAACAAAAAACGTGTACAATCATAAGTTAGCCAGCAGCTAACTTGGCATGTGCCGGTTAGCCGAAGAATGAGGCGCGATGAGCAATGGCAGAGATGATTTAATAGCAGTTGGGCGCGCGCGTTACGCCCCACGCCACTGCCAGCTTCGTAGCACTACCCGGGGCCATGAGCGATCGTCCCCGGTCATTGAAGAGACGTACAAAATGGTGATGAGCTCCAGGGGAGAAAGTAGTGCCGCAATGAATGAGCTGGGAGATTGATTTCTGGTCCGCAAAACTTCCAGGCTGCAGACCGCTGTACAGTACATACTGTACAGCGGTCACTACTACCTCGCGCCTTTCTAGCTGCTATCGGCAGCCAGAGCCGGTGGCAGCCAGGTGCACCTCCCCAATGCAATGCTTCATCTCCTACTATGCACCATAGAAATCAACTCGTCCTTCTTTCGTTCTAAATCCACTACCACCTGGCAGATAAACACAAGCTTGTCTGGCTCATTATCCCCATTTCCATGAGTTTTGTACAGCATGAAGCTATAGTATGTGTGTCATGTTAATTTAGTTGCCTCATATCACAATTCACCTCCACACTGTCTAGTGCACATTCTAAGTGCTGAAGCCAGTGTGTACCTTGGATAAAGTGCGCGTCCATTAGTAATCTTTTCATGCGCATCTGGTTTGAACTATTTTGGATGAAGCAACCATTCTACTGCAGCACACTCATTCAACTCGCTGCCCGCTTGCTCAACTATAGCTGCCCGCTTGCTCACACTATACGGCTACAAATGAAGGCAAGCAAATAATTAATAATGAGAGCCCTCACTTGGCGTGTATTGTAGCCCACAATGTCGCTTTGGCACGTATAGAAATTCATCAGTAAAAAAGCAGCGTACGTGGACGGATATTTTAGTAAAGCTTTGTGCGCAATTTTGTCCTAGGCGTCGTTCTTAAATGCCGCTTGTAGTAATGATATTTTATAAATATAATTCATAATAATTGGTAATAAAGGTATTCTTGAGTCATTCAAGGTCAGTGCGATATATAGTACTTGAAGAGTTTCAAAACATCGTGCTGCACCTTTCGATTCCTGCGAAGAAGGTCATGGTTTATTGTTGCGTTTCTATGACAAACATTATCCCAGCTTGTTTTTTGCAAGTCGTGCGTAAGAGGTACACAACAATGGGATTTTGAAATATTTACCAAAATTTATCGTGTCACAGTAGTCATTTCAAGTATTTTTTCAGCTTGTCCAAAATGCAAAGAAGCCAAAAAAATTGTTTCAAAGATCAGGAAACGTAAGCCGTGTCAGCTCTTAAGCTTCCTTTCGGACGAGCTGTTTTTCCTTGGGGAGGAAGAGTTCCTTCGATAGTGGTCCTGTCCTTTCGTGTCCATTTAGGAAGGGCGTGTAAGGGTCGCTTTTCGGCTGCCTGGTTCGTGTAGCCAAGTCGTAATTACCATGTATTATCGCGTATTGAGATCACACAGTATAAGCCAGCAAGACGGCCTTTCACCTTGATTTCTGTATATATATACAGCGAATAAATGTGAAATGCCGCCTTGCTGGTGTGTGTGTGTGTGTGTGTGTGTGTGTGTGTGTGTGTGTGTGTGTGTGTGTGTGTGTGTGTGTGTGTGTGTGTGTGTGTGTGTGTGTGTGTGTGTGTGTGTGTGTGTGTGTGTGTGTGTGTGTGTGTGTGTGTGTGTGTGTGTGTGTGTGTGTGTGTGTGTGTGTGTGTGTGTGTGTGTGTGTGTGTGTGTGTGTGTGTGTTACTTTTACTGAGTGTGCTTGATGGATAGCCAACACACGTTCCTTCTTCAGCAGTTGCAATCAAAAATGCCTCAACATTTTTTCTTCGAATTCTCTTTCATTATTCTATCTCTGCTCTTTCAAACAGTGGTTCGCATCTTCCTTTGCAGTGCTTACAATGCGACGCTAGATTTCCGGGATGGGTAATCTGTTCATTTGTGTTTTGTATCCTTGGTAGCGCGTACATATCAATATGATGAATCAACTTGCCGCCGTGTTAGGCAGCTTGCAAACAAGCACTCTTACAGAGCAAAGCGCATGCAGACAGTTTTATCAGGAGAGGTATACAGGAGCAGCAATGAGAGCAGAGGTGATGCATTTTTACAACGCGTCCACTCTACTTAATACAATAGACATGCGAGTGATATGCGCGCGTTACGAAAGAGGAGGATTCGCAATCTCATGAGGACTATATGTTAACGCCGTTTTATGCGCACTGCTTGCACATACACGCGTGCACTAACTTCACGGCATCCGATTTTCAGCTCACGTTGTCAACGCGCGATCAGCTTTTTGCTTGATATTTTTCGTTAGTTTATTTTTCACTTATATCTTGATCACTCATGCGATGAATGAAAGTATAAATAATTAAGAAAAATTAAATAAATATATAAGTACATAATGGAGTTCAGGAAAGTGTGTTATCCTGCCTCTATCATTGGGAAAGGGGGCGTATCTGTGCTTTTTGGTGCAAAACTATTCGCTGTAAAAGTGCAGTGAAGGGCCAAATTTTTACGATTTTGCCGAATCAGATGGGCAAAAAAAGTCACGCAAATAATTTTAAACAATGATCACATTGTTTATTTAGCTATACCTATTCTTTATTGTAGCGTTCATGACACTATGGCAGAAGTAAGGTAACATGCAAGATTTAACATGCAAAAACATCCAGGAATAGGGTTGCAAGAATTTTTCTAGCGGGAGGAAATAACGTCTTCTGGTAAGGCATTGCAAACATAAACATTAATGTTGCAAGTAAGAAACTCTGCTTGAACAAGACAGAACGGGCATGAAAATGAAATACATTATTGTTCTTTGTAGATGAAGGCGGTGTGCACGTAGACGTTACTGATATGCTCACACATAGGTAGGATCTTTTCTTTTTCTTTCCCTACCGCGCTTTCCAAAATTGGGGTTCGACCGACGCGCATGTCACACCCAAGGCGAGGTGCAAAGTTTGAAGGTCAGAAAAAAAAAAGTGACGCGTTCTCGCTACATTCGCCTGTCATGTTTCGCCGTCGTCGGTTGGGAAAACTGGCTCGGCTGCAGCGGACGCACTGCCGATGAGTCAGCAAAGGTCGACAACCAAGGCCATTCCCAAGCGCTTCTTTATATATAGCCACTGGAATGGACCACTTTTCCAGTAACGTCCTGTGCATGCGCAGAAGCCTCATCGTCCGCCAATTATGACGACTAATTTTTTTAAAAGGACAGAAGTTCGCTGAACGTGCTTTTCCACGACGTCCCTTCGTTGCGACAAACTACTGCACAATAATAGACCATTTGGAAAAATCTGTAAGTCAGCTTGCCGCAAGAATTGTTTTCCAACCAAAAGTTCTCGTTCCGAGATGACACTCTCACATTCTTTGTGCAGTCGGGTTCCCCCTTCTGAGCGACTTCTGGAATTGCGCCATTTGACTTCAAGATGGCCCCGAGGGAGGGGGGACCGCTCTCAACCTCCTGTAGCACCGCAGTAGAGGTTAGGCAGGAAATGCAAGGAAACCGGCTTTGCTTTCGTGACGGCAGGAGTGGGCTACCTCATACAGGGACTCTGCTCATACTAAACTTTCTTAGAATTTTCTGCTGAACAAATTAGACTGACCCCGCATCGTCGCGCCAACTTCCTCCCTTCATCCCTCCTTACCCCGAACAATGAACAGCCGAACAGCCCACCAGCCATTTTTCGACGACAAAGACCGGTCTCCCCCTTTTCTTGCGCCACACTGAGTGATGACACATCCGACTCACAAAGACGACAGTGGTTGGGACTCCCAGAAAACTTCCCCTCGCATACGTTAATGGACTTCGCCAATTTTTAACAAAGAAAAAGCGAAGCCAGCTCCCTGCTTCTGCTGCTAATGCGAATTGGTCCCTGCGCCAGAGTGTTTTTATGGTTAAAATTGCCGTTCTATGAAAATCAGAATGAGGGCTAGCACTCTAATTCATGCCTGTTCCAGAGACATGGGGATGTCTTCAACATGTAGTTTCCTACTGGGACGCCATGTGAACGCGGAGGTCGTAAGTTAGGTTGCAGCAAAAAAATGTAAACAAGGCGGGAATTCAGGTGAGGGAGGGGCTGAGCCCCCTCATGAGAATACTTGTATGTGGGGGGGGGGGGGGGGCGCTGGACAACTTCCCCCTGCCCACCCTGTACCGGCGTCCCTTATTATCGAGAAGGGTAACTGAGTATAACATTTTGGGACCGATGGTTTTAAGCAAGAAATAAAAATCGACCTGCTCGCTATCTTTTCTCTCTCCCTCGCTCCACAAGCTGCGGTTTACTGTTGCACTCGTCGTTTTGAGAGATCAAACAACAGTTTCGTTCGAACAGCAGAAGGAAGCGGTTAACACCGCCTCTCTCTCGGCGCATGCGCTTCTCGCACGTTGGCCGCCAGATCCTTGCCGCAGGCAGACGACGGCGGTCTGCCTTTTCATCGCCCCGCGTGCCCGTCTTCTAGCGGTTCCCCTGCTGCCGCCCAACTTCAACATGGTGCGGCGGTTGCTGAAGGCATGAGCCGACCACCGGCAGTCCTTCCTGCGCCGCTGTCTAGCAGGAGTGCAGTAATGGCCTCCCGTCGCTCGCCTCGCTGGACGGAAGCTATTTTGCGCACCCTTTTAAAGCGAAAGCTTTACTGGCCTAGCGGCGCCGATTTCGCAATGTGCTGCAGTTTCACCTTGAACGCCCTAGCTGCGCCGCTGCCATAGCAACGCACCGCGTGACTTCGGCATGCCGCCGAGCCGAGTCTTCGCCGTGGCTCCACAACCGCGGAGTGGCTGCTGCCTGAACACCTTATCTATCCGAGCAGATGCGGCTTGGGGTCTGTAACAGTGCGTTCCGCACACTGGATAGGCAGCGCGTCCACCCTGACACCCTGACAGATTAGAGTTAATGGTTGGAAGCGAGAGGTTGGCCACCCACTGAACGCTGCCACAGCGTTCTCAGCGCTAATGCATGCAGCCTACACATCTCCCTCACCACCACCACGTACAACCTAAAACCGCGATTGAGGCGTCCACTGACCCAGGAAGCCAGTTATGTGCCATTCCTGTCCTGAAAGTCATCGGCGTCATTGTCAACGCCAACGCCAATGAACGCCGACAGCTTTCGCTTTCCATATCCTGGATTAGCTGAGCTAATCCACATTCATTTTTTCGTGCAGCCTCCAATAGTTCGCGCGCAAGCTCCAGCGCGCGGCAGCTCTAGCTTTCACCACTGGGCTGTCGTGGACTTCGTAGCTACGGATTCACGGCAGCTTTCCTGCGCACCTCGGCGTGCCCACGCCATTACTTTTGGAACTGATGCAGCGGCGGCACATCGCAATTCCTTTGAGCAGCATCACTGGATGGAGCTTCAGAGATTCACCACCTTCTTGCTGCGAGTGCGCCATCGCCCAGCCATCCTTTCGCAGCGGTATAGTGTATGTTGTGTTCGCGTTGCTAGTGGCACCTCCCCCCACCGGATTACTTGTGCCTTGATCTCGCCTCCAAGATGGACCGCGCCGCACGCGCGGTCTGCTGCACCATCGATGCAGGGCGCCACGGCACCTACCTCAAGACGCCCCCCCCCCCCCCCCCCCAGGCCCATCTGGCTCTAAGCACTCTTATCTAAACACTTGGTCACATGAAAATATATCTCACAGGATCGTTACGAGGGTGTAACGCGTATGTTGTTGTTGCGACTGCAAGAAGAATGAAAAGGAAACTGCACGGGCCCGGCCACTGGCTCGAGCTGAGCCACAATTACTGCCGCGCGCAGACAGGAGTGTTAAAAGAGATGTGAGTGTAAAAAGATTGGAAGAAAAAACGCGCATCGCAGCAACCACGTCACCTCAAGCGAGGAGGCGGTATGGTAACGAATGACTCCGGTGACAAGGAGCCTTCGCCACATTCGCGAGAGCCCCTAGATCCCAGTCCCGTAGGAACAGGAGGCCACCTCCCTGTAACGCGATATTTGAGCATTCGCTGTGCTGTGGGAAGGCGCAGGATAGAAGGCTGCGTTGAATTCATGGTCGCAGCTGTTGCAGCCTCCTCTTTCATCCCTGGGTTTCCATTGACAACTTAGTAAAGGTATCTCGGTTTAGGCGCACTTTTTATGTTTTCGCTTACTAAAAAGAAAATGATCATAAAGCGAAAAGCTGTATTACTCCCATGCTCTCCCTGAAGGTCAACGTCCCTTAGATTTGGCCTCTAACGTGAGGCGCGCCGCATATGCAAAATCGCGCGTGGCGGGGGCCTCGATCTTATTCTTCATCGACACCATAGCTGCGCGTTTGGCACTGACGTCCAGCGCTGCGCCGGTTGCTGCTCGGCCGCTCCTCACCAGTTGTAGCATGTGATGTGTTACGTGATTCGCTCTTGCGCTTGGCAGTCATGTCCGCCACTGCGTCAACCGCCACTCTGTATGCTCGTTCTTGCACTTGCGGCAAGTTATGTGCCACGTGATTAGCTCTCGCTGAAACATTTTGCTCTTGCTGAAGTCTTAAAAAAAAATAAAGGCGAACCAAAGGTACCGTGTCCAACCATGCTTGTCAGAGCTTTCGCTCTGTATTTCCTGGCTCATCTGAGTTGAGCCGTAGCCATTTTTTTACATGCATTTCTGTGGGCCGCTGACCCCCTCGGGACGCAACACTCCCCACTGGTGGCGCTGAACGCAGCGCCGACGGTGAAGGCGCCTGGTTGGCGCAGGGTTGCCTTGCGTGCGCTACTCAGACCCGCGATTTTTTAGGCGGTGCTTGTGGAGCGCCAGATTTCGTTGCTTTGCAGCGCCTACGAGAATCACCTTCTCAAAAATCTAGACAACGATATGGATACGACTAATAATGAGCTATAGAAACCTCTAAATGCACTGATGAGCCAAACTTTAATATTCAGGAGCTAACAATTTAATGCCAGGTAGCCAGCTTAAACGATAACATTCCTTGCTGTTTGTTGATATCCCCCACAGGCAACAATGCAACGTGCATATTATGTAGCTCAAAAATTTGGAGGACGCTTAAGCTTCGCCTGTAAGAGCAGGACGCGACAGCGTGTTGTAGCATTGCGAAGGAATACAGTGAACGCCATCGTCCTTCGGTGCGACCCCTTGCCCGGACAATTTAAAGAAAGGAAACATAGCTTGGTAAACCGCGCCGTAAGGCAAGGAAAATGAAAATAATTTTTTTTAAGGAAAGGAAAAAAACGCCTGTCTCACATATCTCGGTGGACACCCGAACCGGGCTCTAGAGGAAGGAAATTGAAATGAAAAATGGTTTTAAGGAAAGGAAATGACGCCTATATCACAATTATTGCTGGACACACCCGTACCGAGCCGTAAGGAAAATCCATTCCCTTACTTCGCGGTTCAGGTGTCGACCGATATGCGCCATTTTTCGCTCACAGCCAAAGACGCCGACTACACCGGCTTTTCTGCGACACGAGCTCGTTAACGCTGCCGCGTTGAAAGACCTATTTTTCAATATTACTGCTATTGCAGCTCCCATGACATCCAAGCATGGCATCCGGGATCAGGAGTGACAACAGATGGCGCCATTTGCTAAGAAGAAGACGAAGCCGAAGCACATTGGCGCTGGAGGCTCTCGTGCGCTGTCGTGTTCGAAGCCGTGCTAGGCTTCGCTCCCTCGGCTGATTCCCAACTGCTGTGGCCTCGGAGCACGACCCCAGTATCAATCACGGAGCATGCTACCAGTGGACTCGCTACGGCCGCATCTGTAGATCCGGAGATCCTGGCAAAAGCGAGAACTCGTGTTCCGAAAATGACCTCGCACGCTTTGTGCACGGGACCGTGAGTACCAACGCCTCGTCCAAGCGCAGCTTAGACCGCTGTGGAAGAAGTACGCCTGCTTCATTTGGTGTTGCGGCACCGACGGAATTTTATCGGGCGAGTTGAAACGGCAATACTAGCATGAACGGTGCGGGTAACCACTACCCTTGGCGTTGGAGGCTCGAACACTTGCTACGTGGCCTACGCAGCGAACGCTCATGCTCCGCGGGCGAGCTCAAAGAATGCTGGCTCATTGAAGATATAGCCGCATGGAACAAAGCGTTGCGAGCGACGAGGCTCGTGTTGACACAGTTTGAACCGGGCAAGCTCTGTCTGCGCTCTTACAACGACAGAAATGACCACTGGGCGAGGAACTTGGATTCCGGCAATGTAAACGATGGCGCCTTCCTCATCGCCTGGCTTCCAAGACAGCACAAATGCATCCGCGAGCTTCATGTGTACGACCGAGCACACATTGACCGGCTCTCCTTCATCTCGTCTGTCATCGTTGGACCGGCGAACAACCTGCAGAGCGTCGTGCTTCACGCCAGCCGTAGATTTCTCCCTGAGATCAGATTTCTCCAAGCCTTAGGCCCTCCGAAGTGCCTGCGTGAGCTTGACCTTACCAACGTTGACATCAGCGATGCCCTGGCGCCCCAGGTGGCCGATGTGCTGAGGGGAAACGGTCGCACTCTGCACAGCGTCAAGCTGATCGGCAACCATCTGTCTCGGGAAACTGCAAGCACCCTGCTTCTAGCCCTAGTCCTATGTGAACGGCTTGAAGAGTTGGCTCTCCAGGACAGCGAAGAGTCTTCCGCCTGCGACGCCATGGCAGAGGCCCTCAAGAGCAGCAGGTTTCTGCAGAAGCTCTCCTTGGTTGGTCTATGCTTAACAGGTATGAGCTGCAAGCACTCAAGCGGACGGCGAGGTTGTCTTGACTGTTTGACAAGTCTCTTTGGCACATTAGAAGGCATTTTATTATTTCAGCGCCTGGCTCTGGAAAAGATATCTATTAGTGACACATTGGGAGAGGCATTGGCAAAGTTCTTGATTGGCCATAACTCACTTCAAACACTGTCGCTGATAAATTGCAGCTTTGATAGCGGAGTAGCTACATGTATTGCCGAGGCATTATCTGCGAACTGCACTTTGCAGAACCTCAGTTTCCACAACTGTTCCGTTGATGCAGCAACTGTCAGCAAGTTGTGCGCGGCACTTCCTTCCAACACTGCACTGAAAAGCCTCGTTCTGCCGCAGATCAGCAGCACATCGCGAATCCTACAGGAGGAAAATCCCACTCATGAGCAGCTCAGACGGGAGTGTCCTGGCCGCGTTCAATTTTGCCTTTTTCTAGACCAGTCTTCGTTCGTGTCCGAAGCCCTGGAACAGGCCCTCGGATGCGCTACAAAGGTGAAGATCAACCACAGTGGGCTCGTCGGCAAGGACCTGTGCTCTGTGTACGCCTCGTTGGCCTTGAAAAACTCACTGCGCTCACTGCACATTCACTACGCAGCCATTGCCACTGGTAATGATGACACAACGCAAGCAGCTATTTCCAGTGCGCTCTGTGCGGCACTCAAGGGATGTAAGTGCCTCCAGAGCTTTCACTTACACGTGCTCATGGCTTACAATGAGAGCGAAGAGACGGACCAACTGGTGGCTGAGATCTTTGATGCCCTGATATGCAGCCCGCGCCTAAGGAAACTTACGTTGGTAAACTCTCGACTGACCTTGAATACTGCACAGTTGCTTTCGGTCCTGGTTGCCCAACTCAAGAGAAGCTTAGTTGAGCTGCGCATCGAGAGCACGAGCAACATATCAAACGCGGTCCTTCGTGTGCTTGAAGATATGATCACGAAGAATGTATTCCTATCTAGAGTTACTGTAAGGTATTTTGCCTCGGAAGACGTGGCGTGGGCTTGTGCAGCGATGGACGATGCTAAAGAGCAGAACCAGGGCCTGCTGAACAAGGCAGCGAAATTCGTGATGAGCATTGACGAGCGCCCAACACCTTGTGCCAAGCATCCCTGCGCATCTGCCTTCGACGAACTGTGCGGTACCGCATCGCTACTGGAACACCTGGTGTCACTGTCAGGAAAATCCGAGCTGCAAGTGTCCATGAGCGTTAAGAAGGCAAGGCGCTATCTGGATGACAACTACATGATCTATGCTGGCGTTGTGCTTGCGAGGGTTCTCTGCGAGGCTGGTGATGGCAGCATGCAGTTTGATGAACTTAATGTTGACTGCTGGCGCTCCATAGTGCAGTACCTGAAACTGAGTGATGTGGTCTCATAACTAACCGACTTTAAGGACATTGGAGGACCATTGTGGTCTTGTTTGTTGTGCGTGTGTTTTCTGTGCATGTGCGTTCTTGACACTAACCAGATTTATGCACTTGTTTCGTTGGCTTGTTTTTCGTGCCGTAGCCCAGGACGGCGATCAGTGGTCAACATCCACTTCAAAGGAAACCTCGTTCTCTGGCTAATCTTCCTCCGCAGCTGAGTGCCCAAGGGCGTCATAATGGCTTGACTGGACTACATGCCGGTGACAGCACTGGATGTTGGTCGCTTTTCTGCGCTCGCCAACTGCTTGCGAAGATTTTGCTGCCGCTTCGAAGGTGATCCGTCGTTCGTGGAGCCACGCGAAATTGCCCCACTGGCCTATTTTCGACTCTTCTCACCAATTCTTCCATTCAGGTGTAACTGAACAAGGTGATGGTTCGGGTTAGTGGGTCTGAGCTGGACCTGAAAGCTGCGTCAGCAGTCCGTCATTGTCGCTGACAAAGAAAGATATGGCATTTTTAGCCTCGGAGCAGTATGCCAACCGGTGAAATGTATTGCATGTGATTTTTAAGCTTTGTTCAAAAAGTATCGTGTCTAATCTGACTGGTATCATTCTTTACTTCATGTATAAATTCTGTGTGCAGCAAATAAAGCTGTAGTGGAAGTTTAGCGCTCGTGTTTGTCCCCTGTTTTGTTGCTGCGCTATGGATCATTCAGGTGTCCAACTTCTTTATATCGTGGCTCGTGTCGCGTGCACCAGTTTTTTTCTTTCCTTTTTCTGTGAGCGCTCCTTTTCTGGCATGGGGAAAATATTTGATTTGGGATGTGCACGTCCACGTCCCGCCAGCTCGTTGGGCCAAGGGTGGCTTTGGCTGCCCGGCTTTGTAGAATTGCAACGCGGGTGGTTGATGATGGCTATAGCTGGGACCCCCCTTACAAAAATGCGTGCTGAATTTGTGTTTAAATTCAAGCAACCCGTGTCAACACACACTGTTGAAATTATGTTGAAAAGGTTGGAGAGTTTTGGGTGATGCAGTGTTGGCAGCATGTTGAGCAGATGTTGAAAATTGGCAAGAGTTTCTGTTGAGCATGTGTTGAATTAACACAACACAAACTTCTGTTCGTTTTCTGAAGTGACGTTGAAAAGCTAAAATTTGATTTTCTGTTGAACTTCCATCAATAAACAACAAAAAACATGTACGATCATAAGTTAGCCAGCAGCTAACTTGGCATGTGCCGGTTAGCCGAAGAATGAGGCGCGATGAGCAATGGCAGAGATGATTTAATAGCAGTTGGGCGCGCGCGTTACGCCCCACGCCACTGCCAGCTTCGTAGCACTACCCGGGGCCATGAGCGATCGTCCCCGGTCATTGAAGAGACGTACAAAATGGTGATGAGCTCCAGGGGAGAAAGTAGTGCCGCAATGAATGAGCTGGGAGATTGATTTCTGGTCCGCAAAACTTCCAGGCTGCAGACCGCTGTACAGTGCATACTGTACAGCGGTCACTACTACCTCGCGCCTTTCTAGCTGCTATCGGCAGCCAGAGCCGGTGGCAGCCAGGTGCACCTCCCCAATGCAATGCTTCATCTCCTACTATGCACCATAGAAATCAACTCGTCCTTCTTTCGTTCTAAATTCACTACCACCTGGCAGATAAACACAAGCTTGTCTGGCTCATTATCCCCATTTGCATGAGTTTTGTACAGCTTGAAGCTATAGTATGTGTGTCATGTTAATTTAGCTGCGTCATATCACAATTCACCTCCACACTGTCTAGTGCACTTTCTAAGTGCTGAAGCCAGTGTGTACCTTGGATAAAGTGGGCGTGCATTAGTAATCTTTTCATGCGCATCTGGTTTGAACTATTTTGGATGAAGCAACAATTCTACTGCAGCACACTCATTCAACTCGCTGCCCGCTTGCTCAACTATAGCTGCCCGCTTGCTCACACTATACGACTACAACTGAAGGCAAGCAAATAATTAATAATGAGAGCCCTCACTTGGCGTGTATTGTAGCCCACAATGTCGCTTTGGCACGTATAGAAATTCATCAGTAAAAAAGCAGCGTACGTGGACGGATATTTTAGTAAAGCTTTGTGCGCATTTTGTCATAGGCGTCGTTCTTAAATGCCGCTTGTAGTAATGATATTTTATAAATATAATTCATAATAATTGGTAATAAAGGTATTCTTGAGTACTTCAAGGCCAGTGCAATATATAGTACTTGGAGAGTTTCAGAACATCGTGCTGCACCTTTCGATTCCTGCGAAGAAGATCATGGTTTATTGTTGCGTTTCTATGACAAACATCATCCCAGCTTGTTTTTTGCAAGTCGTGCGTAAGAGGTACACAACAATGGGATTTTGAAATATTTACTAAAATTTATCGTCTCACAGTAGTCATTTCAAGTATTTTTTCAGCTTGTCCAAAAGGCAAAGAAGCCAAAAAAATTGTTTCAAAGATCAGGAAACGTAAGCCGTGTCTGCTCTTAAGCTTCCTTTCGAACGAGCTCTTTTTCCTTTGGGAGGAAGAGTTCCTTCGATAGTGGTCCTGCCCTTTCGTGTCCATTTAGGAAGGGCGTGTAAGGGTCGCTGTTCGGCTGCCTGGTTCGTGTAGCCAAGTCGTAATTACCATGTATTAACGCGTATTGAGATCACACAGTATAAGCCAGCAAGACGGCCTTTCACATTGATTCACTGTATATATATACAGCGAATAAATGTGAAAGGCCGCCTTGCTGGTGCGTGCGTGCGTGTGCGAGTGTGCATGCGTGTGTGTGTGTGTGTGTGTGTGTGTGTGTGTGTGTGTGTGTGTGTGTGTGTGTGTTTAGGTGCGTGCGTGTGCGCGTGCGTGTGTGTGTGCGTGTGCGCGTGCGTATGCGCGTGCGTGTGCGTGTGTGTGTGTGTGTGTGTGTGTGTGTGTGTGTGTGTGTGTGTGTGTGTGTGTGTGTGTGTGTGTGTGTGTGTGTGTGTGTGTGTGTGTGTGTGAGTGTGTGTGTGTGTGTGTGAGTGAGTGTGTGTGTGTGTGTGTGTGTGTGTGTGTGTGTGTGTGTGTGTGTGTGTGTGTGTGTGTGTGTGTGTGTGTGTGTGTGTGTGTGTGTGTGTGTGTGTGTGTGTGTGTGTGTGTGTGTGTGTGTGTGTGTGTGTGTGTGTGTGTGTGTGTGTGTGTGTGTGTGTGTGTTACTTTTACTGAGTGTGATTGATGGATAGCCAACACACGTTCTTTCTTCAGCAGTTGCAATAAATAATGCCTCAACAATTTTTCTTCGAATTCTCTTTCATGCTCTATCTCTGCTCTTTCAAACAATGGTTCGCATCTTCCTTTGCGGCGCTGACAATGCGACGCTAGATTTCCGGGATGGGTAATCTGTTCATTTGTGTTTTGTATCGTTGGTAGCGCGTACATATCAATATGATGAATCAACTTGCCGCCGTGTTAGGCAGCTTGCAAACAAGCACTCTTACAGAGCAAAGCGCATGCAGACAGTTTTATCAGGAGAGGTATACAGGAGCAGCAATGAGAGCAGAGGTGATGCATTTTTACAACGCGTCCACTCTACTTAATACAATAGACATGCGAGTGATATGCGCGCGTTACGAAAGAGGAGGATTCGCAATCTCATGAGGACTAAATGGTAACACCGTTTTATGCGCACTGCTTGCACATATACGCGTGCACTAACTTCACGGCATCCGATTTTCAGCTCACGTTGTCAACGCGCGATCAGCTTTTTGCTTGATATTTTTCGTTAGTTTGTTTTTCACTTATATCTTGATCACTCAAGCGATGAATGAAAGTGTAAATAATTAAGAAAAATTAAATAAATATATAAGTACATAATGAAGTTCAGGAAAGTGTGTTATCCTGCGTCTATCATTGGGAAAGGGGGGCGTATCTGAGCTTTTTGGTGCAAAATTATTGGCTGAAAAAGTGCAGTGAAGGGCCAAATTTTTACGTTTTTGCCGAATCAGATGGACAAAAAATGTCGCGCAAATAATTTTAAACAATGATCACATTGTTTATTTAGCTATACCTATTCTTTATTGTTGCGTTCATGACACTATGGCAGAAGTAAGGTAACATGCAAGATTTAACATGCAAAAACATCCAGGAATAGGGTTGCAAGAATTTTTCTAGCGGGAGGAAATAACGTCTTCTGGTAAGGCATTGCAAACATAAACATTAATGTTGCAAGTAAGAAACTCTGCTTGAACAAGACAGAACGGGCATGAAAATGAAATACATTATTGTTCTTTGTAGATGAAGGCGTTGTGCACGTTGATGTTACTGATATGCTCGCATATAGGTAGGATCTTTTCTTTTTCTTTCCCTACCGCGCTTTCCAAAATTGGGGTTCGACCGACGCGCATGTCACATCCAAGGCGAGGTGCAAAGTTTGAAGGTCAGAAAAAAAAAGTGACGCGTTCTCGCTACACTCGCCTGTCATGTTTCGCCGTCGTCGGTTGGGAAAACTGGCTCGGCTGCAGCGGACGCACTGCCGATGAGTCAGCAAAGGTCGACAACCAAGGCCATTCCCAAGCGCTTCTTTATATATAGCCACTGGAATGGACCACTTTTCCAGTAACGTCCTGTGCATGCGCAGAAGCCTCCTCGTCCGCCAATTATGACGACTAATTTTTTTAAAAGGACAGAAGTTCGCTGAACGTGCTTTTCCACGACGTCCCTTCGTTGCGACAAACTACTGCACAATAATAGACCATTTGGAAAAATCTGTAAGTAAGCTTTCCGCAAGAATTGTTTTCCAACCAAAAGTTCTCGTTCCGAGATGACACTCTCACATTCTTTGTGCAGTCGAGTTCCCCCTTCTGAGCAACTTCTGGAATTGCGCCATTTGGCTTCAAGATGGCCCCGAGGGAGGGGGGACCGCTCTCAACCTCCTGTAGCACCGCAGTAGAGGTTACGCAGGAAATGCAAGGAAACCGGCTTTGCTTTCGTGACGGCAGGAGTGGGCTACCTCATACAGGGACTCTGCTTATACTAAACTTTCTTAGAATTTTCTGCTGAACAAATTAGACTGACCCCGCACCGTCGCGCCAACTTCCTCCCTTCATCCCTCCTTACCCCGAACAATGAACAGCCGAACAGCCCACCAGCCATTTTTCGACGACAAAGACCGGTCTCCCCCTTTTCCTGCGCCACGCTGAGTGATGACACATCCGACTCACAAAGACGACAGTGGTTGGGACTCCCAGAAAACTTCCCCTCGCATACGGTAATGGACTTCGCCAATTTTTAACAAAGGAAAACCGAAGCCAGCTCCCTGCTTCTGCTGCTAATGCGAATTGGTCCCTGCGCCAGAGTGTTTTTATGGTTAAAATTGCCGTTCTATGAAAATCAGAATGAGGGCTAGCACTCTAATTCATGCCTGTTCCAGAGACATGGGGATGTCTTCAACATGTAGTTTCCTACTGGGACGCCATGTGAACGCGGAGGTCGTAAGTTAGGTTGCAGCAAAAAAAAAATGTAAACAAGGCGGGAATTCAGGTGAGGGAGGGGCTGAGCCCCCTCATGAGAATACTTGTATGTGGGGGGGGGGGGCGCTGGACCCCCCCCCCCTGCCCACCCTGTACCGGCGTCCCTTATTATCGAGAAGGGTAACTGAGTATAACATTTTGGGACCGATGATTTTAAGCAAGAAATAAAAATCGACCTGCTCGCTATCTTTTCTCTCTCCCTCGCTCCACAAGCTGCGGTTTACTGTTGCACTCGTCGTTTTGAGAGATCAAACAACAGTTTCGTTCGAACAGCAGAAGGAAGCGGTTAACACCGCCTCTCTCTCGGCGCATGCGCTTCTCGCACGTTGGCCGCCAGATCCTTGCCGCAGGCAGACGACGGCGGTCTGCCTTTTCAACGCCCCGCGTGCCCGTCTTCTAGCGGTTCCCCTGCTGCCGCCCAACTTCAACATGGTGCGGCGGTTGCTGAAGGCATGAGCCGACCACCGGCAGTCCTTCCTGCGCCGCTGTCTAGCAGGAGTGCAGTAATGGCCTCCCGTCGCTCGCCTCGCTGGACGGAAGCTATTTTGCGCACCCTTTTAAAGCGAAAGCTTTACTGGCCTAGCGGCGCCGATTTCGCAATGTGCTGCAGTTTCACCTTGAACGCCCTAGCTGCGCCGCTGCCATAGCAACGCACCGCGTGACTTCGGCATGCCGCCGAGCCGAGTCTTCGCCGTGGCTCCACAACCGCGGAGCGGCTGCTGCCTGAACACCTTATCTATCCGAGCAGATGCGGCTTGGGGTCTGTAACAGTGCGTTCCGCACACTGGATAGGCAGCGCGTCCACCCTGACACCCTGACAGATTAGAGTTAATGGTTGGAAGCGAGAGGTTGGCCACCCACTGAACGCTGCCACAGCGTTCTCAGCGCTAATGCATGCAGCCTACACATCTCCCTCACCACCACCACCACGTACAACCTAAAACCGCGATTGAGGCGTCCACTGACCCAGGAAGCCAGTTATGTGGCATTCCTGTCCTGAAAGTCAATCGGCGTCATTGTCAACGCCAACGCCAATGAACGCCGACAGCTTTCGCTTTCCATATCCTGGATTAGCTGAGCTAATCCACATTCATTTTTTCGCGCAGCCTCCAATACTTCGCGCGCAAGTTCCAGCGCGCGGCAGCTCTAGCTTTCACCACTGGGCTGTCGTGGACTTCGTAGCTACGGATTCACGGCAGCTTTCCTGCGCACCTCGGCGTGCCCACGCCATTACTTTTGGAACTGATGCAGCGGCGGCACATCGCAATTCCTTTGAGCAGCTTCACTGGATGGAGCTTCAGAGATTCACCACCTTCTTGCTGCGAGTGCGCCATCGCCCAGCCATCCTTTCGCAGCGGTATAGTGTATGTTGTGTTCGCGTTGCTAGTGGCACCTCCCCCCACCGGATTACTTGTGCCTTGATCTCGCCTCCAAGCTGGACCGCGCCGCACGCGCGGTCTGCTGCACCATCGATGCGGGGCGCCACGGCACCTACCTCAAGACGCCCCCCCCCCCCCCCACCCCCAGGCCCATCTGGCTCTAAGCACTCTTATCTAAACACTTGGTCACATGAAAATATATCTCACAGGATCGTTACGAGGGTGTAACGCGTATGTTGTTGTTGCGACTGCAAGAAGAATGAAAAGGAAAGTGCACGGGCCCGGCCACTGGCTCGAGCTGAGCCACAATCACTGCCGCGCGCAGACAGGAGTGTTAAAAGAGATGTGACGTTCCTTGTGGAGTGTGACTTTTCTTGTGTGTGCTACGAGGTTCCGCGTTCGACGGCGCGGCGTAGACGGAGACCCAGATGACAGCGGCATCATCAATTACCCAGCCATGCTCTTTGAGAGTGACGACCAGAACGAAGGGGTTTGTAAGCCCAACCGGACCCAACCGGACCCACCGCCGCCGGCGCGGGGAAACGGGCTTTATCCTCCCCAATTGCCGTGGCGGTTCCAGGAGAGGCCTCCCGAGCACATCCCAGGACAAGGGACCACTTTCCCGGCCGGTGACCCGCGGGAACTGTCAGCGATCCAGAGCGCGCCTTACCTTGAGGAGCGAGTGTCAGTTGATGGATGGAGAGCGGAGGCCGGTGACCCGCGGGAACTGTCAGCGGGCCAGAGCGCGCCTTACCACAGCCGACGCTATGCGCTACCTCGAAGACAACCTTCTTTCCCTCGGACTCAGCACGTGAGGGGGGCGAGACCATAAGTGCGGTGGTATGTTTGTGCGCCCAAGTGAAAGCCCTAGCCCCCCTCCTTCCCCTCCGGCGTGGGCGTCCTCACCCTAGGGAGTGTGGAGAAGAGGATATAAAAACGACAAGCAGTACGGAAGAAGGACGCTGAGGACGACATCGTTCGCCAAGAGGGCCTTCAGCGCCGAAGCCCGACGGCGTGCAGCTTCTGCCAGCAACCGCTCGAGCCCAACTCCGGAGCCACTCCATCGCCCCCATGAAGTCGTCGGCACGTAAGCTCGGACGCCCCAGCCTCTGAATCTTAATCGTGTATAATTATTGAATATATCTGTTTGTTTGCCATACGGTGTCTCTTTGCCTCTCCGTCCCGTGTGGACCTGCGCATTATGGGGGTCATCACACTGGTGTCAGAAGTGGGGTCTCAAAAGCAAATGTCCTCTGAATGCTGTGACATTCATGACTTCAAAATTGTAATCAAAAGGGAATCACGGGACTGATTGTGGGACTTTTACCCCCATTTGAGAGGCTTGAGGCACTGGAGGGCTTAAAAAAAAATGTCTGTATCTGAGGGAGCTCCCACTCCACAGCCGTCGCTCGGAGCAAGCATGCTGGCATTAGGAAGCGTCATTCCGACGTTTACGGGAGATAAGACGGGGGTTCCAATCTGCGATTTCTTTTCCATGCTAGAAGAGATTGGGAAAATGGGGGGATGGTCCGATGCTCAAATGCTGGGAATGGCGAGGTGTAAGATGGCAGGAGCTGCTCATGATTTTGCTTGGCGAGACGAAAAAGTAAAATCCACAAAATCATTTGCGGAATTTAAGAAGCTCGCGTTTGAGCATTTCGACACTGAACCACGTCACGTGCGGGTACAGAGGTTCCGTGACGCCGGACAGATGGTAGGGGAGGACGTGCGAACGTTTGCGTCGCGGCTTCAGCGCTTAGCGCGCGATACGTTAAGCAGGGAGGAGGAAGGAGACCAGCTAAAGAAGGAATACGCGGAGGATATACTTAAAGAGGAAATGACCGCTTTGTTCGTGGCTGGTCTGCAAGACCCCGTGCGCCGGTTCGTGCTCTCGCGCAAGCCGAGCAATTTCGACCAAGCCGTGGAGGCCGCATTGGATGAGGAACGAAATGAGGCGTTAACGACAGCCGCAGCGAGAGTACGCGTCATAGAGAGAGCGGTGCTCAACCCTGAGGTTGCTCTCTTGACAGAGCGGTTAGATCGCTTAGAACAGCTGCTATCTCAGCAGGTGGAACGCCAGGTTGAAGCGCGCGCTCAACAGCGCCCATTCGCTGGAAACCGGAGACCGCCACAAAGCTACAGGCGCGGTATGCGAGATTTTGAAGAAATCGTATGCTTCGCTTGCCAGGGTCGCGGACACATCGCCAGGTTCTGCCAAAACGTGCGCCGTGGGGAGCCACAAAGAGAAGCAGGCGAGACACGCCCTAAGCAAGCCTACAGCGGGGCTCCAGATACCGAGACAAAAAACTATATAGTCCTCCCCAGCCTGAGGAGCGTGGGGAGGGAGCAGTGGATGATGAGGTGGTGGTAGTTTGTGTGGCCGACGAGGCATGCCCTGTTGTGCGTTGCAAGTTAAATGGTTGTTGCATGGAATTGTTGATAGATACGGGGTCAAAGGTGACATTGCTTAAGGAGAGCAGTTTTAACACGCTTCGAAGGAAGGGGGACCGCGAGGTGTTGGAAGCGTCTGGTGGTATGGCAACCAAATTTGTAGGCATAACGGGGGATCCTCTTGGCATAAGTGGACTCTACCGGTTACACTTCTCTCTCGGCGGAATTGCATTGGAGCACCCCTGCTACGTATGCCCGGACACGGTGTCTCTGCCAAACGGAGTGTCAGGTATATTAGGGCAGGATTTTTTGAGAAAAGGGAAGGTAGTAGTCTCATTCTCTGAGGAAGAGGTTAATGCGGGCGGATCAAAAGTTCCGTTTTTGAACAGGAGAGGGGCTGAGATTCGCATTACCGATATTGACACCCGTCAAACAGTGGGATCATTGGAGAAGGTATATTCGCGGGTTGCCGTCAGGCTGGTCGATGAGGCGGTCGTCCTTCCTTGGTCGGAACACATTTTGTACGCGTTTGTGCCTTCAGATGTAGAGAGCGGCGCCGTGGGAGTGCTTGAGCCGGTCGACTCTCTCAGCAATGGCCTGAAGGCAGCCGCGTGCCTCGTGACAGTTAATGACGCCCACAGAGTGCCCCTATGGGTGGTTAACTGTAGCCAGCAGCCACTGAGCCTTCCCAAGAACAAAACATTGGCTTTCTTCACCTCTGCGATAGAGAAACGTGAGCCCACCGATACGGTACTCGCAACTGTAGAGCATGCTAGTCCTTGGGCTGCTCCAAAGGTGTCGTTCGATCTTTCTCACGTAAAATCCAGGGAGAGGGAGGCTCTGGCTGGTTTGCTGAACGACTACTCGGAGGTATTCGCCGCGTCCAACCTGGATTTGGGCTGCTGTGGCGTTATAAAGCACAGGATAGAAACCGGCACTTCATCGCCCGTTTACCAGCGTGCGTACAGGATTCCTTACTCCCAACGTGAGGAGATGGAGCGGCAGGTGCAGGACCTGATTGATCGCGGCATTGTCGAACACTCAAAGTCACCCTGGGGAGCACCAGCACTATTGGTGGAAAAGCCAGATGGCTCGTATCGATTGGTAGTGGACTACCGCAAACTAAATGCCGTAACTCGCATCGATCCATACCCCATCCCCAATATACAGGAGACGCTTTCTCAGCTGGGCTCTGCCAGGTACTTCACGGTAGTGGACATGGCGGCGGGATTCTGGCAGATAGCAATGGATCCGGCAGATGCCGAGAAAACGGCATTCAACACGCCCTCAGGGCACTATGAATGGAAAAGAATGCCGATGGGTCTGGCCAACAGCCCTGCTGTCTGGCAGAGAACCGCTGATGTTATCCTGGCAGGTCTTCTGGGGAGGCTGTGCTTCGTGTATATGGATGACATTATCATATACAGTGACAGTTTTGAGAACCATTTGCGCGATATTGAGCAGGTTTTGGTGCGACTAAGAGGAGCAGGTCTCAAGCTGAAGCCCTCTAAGTGCCAATTCCTCAAAAACGAGGTGAAATACCTCGGGCACGTTGTTTCAGCTGACGGCGTGCGACCGGACCCTGAGAAACTAAGGTGTGTCTCGGATTTTCCATCCCCGACTAGCGTCCGCCAGGTCCGGCAGTTTCTCGGCCTGATCGGTTACTACCGAAGGCACATAGAGGAGTTCGCCAAGCTCGCTAAGCCGCTCACCGCCTTAACAGCCAAAAATGTCGCCTTTCGCTGGGACGAAAACGCGGAGAATGCTTTTGGGGCCCTGAAAAGGAAGCTAATGAGTGCACCGCTGTTGCGCCACCCGGATTTTAATTTGCCCTTCGTTATGGCCACAGATGCGTCAAAGTTCGCAGTTGGTGCCGTGCTATCTCAGGTTATCGAAGGCAAAGAACATCCCGTTGCTTTTGCTAG
The DNA here is from genome assembly GCF_052857255.1 of Amblyomma americanum. Taxonomy (NCBI): domain Eukaryota; kingdom Metazoa; phylum Arthropoda; class Arachnida; order Ixodida; family Ixodidae; genus Amblyomma; species Amblyomma americanum. Next base: position 280,381,499 of record NC_135497.1, read on the forward strand.
CCGACAGCTGAGCCCCACAGAGCAAAAGTACGGAGCTACGGAAAGGGAGTGCCTCGCCGTTGTCTGGGCAGTAAAGCACTTCAGATGCTACCTTTACGGCCGCAAATTCAAGCTAGTCACAGACTGCCATCCTCTGAAATGGGTGATGAGTGTCAGGGACCCTAGCTCGCGACTCGCTAGATGGAATCTACACCTGCAGGAATACTGCTTTGAAGTTGAGCACAAGTCAGGAAAGACGCATCTGAATGCTGATGCACTCAGCCGCACAGCTGCCGTGGCAGCTATAGATGAGTTTGTCCCCGTAGTCGACCCCGCCGAATTACGCACAGAGCAGTGCAAAGATCCTGACCTGAAGCGAATAATCGAAAGCTTAGAGGGCGCACCGTCTCACCCCGAACAGCTAGGTTATTTCATTGGCAAAGACGGCACCCTGTGTCGGCGCACGAGGCCAACCAGGAAAGGGAGACCACAGAAAACCGCTTGGGAGAGAGTCGTCATACCTCGGTCGTCGACAGAAAGGGTTCTTCGCGCGTTTCACGATGCGCCATGCGCCGGTCATTTTGGCGTAGCGAAGACACGCAGGCGTGTGGAGCGTTTGTACTTTTGTAGTGGCATGCGACAGGATGTTAGAGACTACTGTGCGAAGTGTCATTCCTGTCTCGAAAGAAAAACACCCAAGGGACGAAGACCAGCTCCAATTCAGCCGTTCCCTGAGGTTTCGGCTCCCTTCGAGCGGACAGGTATGGACATAATGGGCCCATTGCCCACGACCACTTCCGGAAACAAGTACATTTTAGTATTTGTCGATCACCTTTCAAAATACGCGGAAGCAGTAGCACTCCCAGATCAGAAGGCAGACACGGTTGCAAGAGCATTTGTCGAACAGATCGTGCTCCGACATGGACCCCCGAGGCAACTCTTGACAGATCGGGGAACGAACTTCGTGTCGCAGCTAATGAGGAGAGTTTGCGAGCTGCTTAAGATCGCTAAGAAGCAGACAACACCGTACCATCCGGCTTGCAACGGCGCGGTGGAGCGACTGAACCAAACCGTGGCCGGGTTCCTGTCGCATTTTGTTTCGCGCGACCAGCGGGACTGGGACTTGTGGCTCCCGTATGCAATGTTTGCCTACAATTCCGCAGCACACGGGAGCACGGGCGAATCGCCATTCTTTCTTCTCTACGGCCGAGACCCGGACCAGCCTGGTGAAGTGCCAGAGGACCCCCGTCGTGTCCCATACGCTTCACTGGACGACTATAAGGTGGAGCTAGAATCGCGCTTGCAAGTGGCGAGGGACATCGCAAAGGAGGCCTTAAAGAAAGCGGCGAAGCGCAGGAAGGAGGTGCACGATCGCAGTGCTAGAGACGCTCCGTTTAATGTGGGGGACAGCGTGTACATTGAGAACTGCCAAAGGCAGATTGGGCTAGCTCGTAAGTTCCAGACGAAGTGGAGAGGACCGTGCGAGGTTGTCGAGAAGCTTTCTCCGGTAAACTTCAGAGTCTGAGACGTGAACCGGCGCTTGATAAGGATACACGCAAATCGCCTCAAGTCGGCACCGGTTCAGTATTCACGAAATGAGGAAAGGGAAAGCGCGGATTTTGATGGGGACAGAAGTGAAGCGGAGCGCGCAGATAGTTCGCAAGAAACGCCCTCTCCTGCATTTGTTCGGCAGGCGCCAGAGGTGACGGCCGGAATGCCACCGGATTTACTTCATGCATTGCTAGAAGAAGAAGCGCGCGAGGTTGCCGCGCAGATAACGCCAGGAGAGGCTCCTGCCACGAGCCCTCGCGAGTCCCAAAGGAGACAAAGGGTCACAGACTTACTTAGTATGACTCATGAAGGCCGATATCCGCTGCGAAATCGGAAAGCTAAGTCGGACTAATGGCGTAAACAGAGCGGAGTTGTGAACTGGTTAGAATTGTGTAATGCCGCAGCTCATAACATTGCTATGTGCTAATGTGTTAAGTTATCGGAGTTGGTAGTTAAACCTTTCTGTCATTAAGTAACACCTTCACAGGAGAGCATGCGGAGCGCATGCAGAACCTGCCCTACTTCCTTTCGTTATCTATATTTTTTTCTGTGCCGTGATCGTGCTAGAAGTGGGAGCTCCTTTGTAACTGTGGTAAATTTATTTCGTCCAGTTTGGACTAGAAAGGAGAGGCTTGGGTGCTGAGTTTCATGTTTATCTGTAAAAGAAGATCAGTGCTGCCCCTGGAGACTCCAGTTATGACAGCGGAGGCATATGGTGTTGTGCAGTGGTGTTGAGTGCAGCGAAAAGTGTTTTGTCGGACGCACTGTGCGAGGCGATTCAGAAAGACAAAGGGAGCTGCATGGACTCAAATGTTCGGAGAACATTCTTCTGGAGGGTGAGTGAGTGTGACGTTCCTTGTGGAGTGTGACTTTCCTTGTGTGTGCTACGAGGTTCCGCGTTCGACGGCGCGGCGTAGACGGAGACCCAGATGACAGCGGCATCATCAATTACCCAGCCATGCTCTTTGAGAGTGACGACCAGAACGAAGGGGTTTAAGCCCAACCGGACCCAACCGGACCCACCGCCGCCGGCGCGGGGAAACGGGCTTTATCCTCCCCAATTGCCGTGGCGGTTCCAGGAGAGGCCTCCCGAGCACATCCCAGGACAAGGGACCACTTTCCCGGCCGGTGACCCGCGGGAACTGTCAGCGATCCAGAGCGCGCCTTACCTTGAGGAGCGAGTGTCAGTTGATGGATGGAGAGCGGAGGCCGGTGACCCGCGGGAACTGTCAGCGGGCCAGAGCGCGCCTTACCACAGCCGACGCTATGCGCTACCTCGAAGACAACCTTCTTTCCCTCGGACTCAACACGTGAGGGGGGCGAGACCATAAGTGCGGTGGTATGTTTGTGCGCCCAAGTGAAAGCCCTAGCCCCCCTCCTTCCCCTCCGGCGTGGGCGTCCTCACCCTAGGGAGTGTGGAGAAGAGGATATAAAAATCGACAAGCAGTACGGAAGAAGGACGCTGAGGACGACATCGTTCGCCAAGAGGGCCTTCAGCGCCGAAGCCCGACGGCGTGCAGCTCCTGCCAGCAACCGCTCGAGCCCAACTCCGGAGCCACTCCATCGCCCCCATGAAGTCGTCGGCACGTAAGCTCGGACGCCCCAGCCTCTGAATCTTAATCATGTATAATTATTGAGTATATCTGTTTGTTTAAACTGAGCCATACGGTGTCTCTTTGCCTCTCCGTCCCGTGTGGACCTGCGCATTATGGGGGTCATCACAGAGATGTGAGTGTAAAAAGATTGGAAGACAAAACGCGCATCGCAGCAACCACGTCACCTCAAGCGACGAGGCGGTATGGTAACGAATGACTCCGGTGACAAGGAGCCTTCACCACATTCGCGAGAGCCCCTAGATCCCAGTCCCGTAGGAACAGGAGGCCACCTCCCTTTAACGCGATATTTGAGCATTCGCTGTGCTGTGGGAAGGCGCAGGATAGAAGGCTGCGTTGAATTCATGGTCGCAGCTGTTGCAGCCTCCTCTTTCATCCCTGGGTTTCCATTGACAACTTAGTAAAGGTATCTCGGTTTAGGCGCACTTTTTATGTTTTCGCTTACTAAAAAGAAAATGATCATAAAGCGAAAAGCTGTATTCCTCCCATGCTCTCCCTGAAGGTCAACGTCCCTTAGATTTGGCATCTAACGTGAGGCGCGCCGCATGTGCAAAATCGCGCGTGGCGGGGACCTCGATCTTATTCTTCATCGACACCATAGCTGCGCGTTTGGCACTGACGTCCAGCGCTGCGCCGGTTGCTGCTCGGCCGCTCCTCACCAGTTGTAGCATGTGATGTGTTACGTGATTCGCCCTTGCGCTTGGCAGTCATGTCCGCCACTGCGTCGACCGCCACTCTGTATGCTCGTTCTTGCACTTGCGGCAAGTTATGTGCCACGTGATTAGCTCTCGCTGAAACATTTTGCTCTTGCTGAAGTCTTAAAAAAAAATAAAGGCGAACCAAAGGTACCGTGTCCAACCATGCTTGTCAGAGCTTTCGCTCTGTATTTCCTGGCTCAGCTGAGTTGAGCCGTAGCCATTTTTTTACATGTATTTCTGTGGGCCGCTGACCCCCTCGGGACGCAACACTCCCCACTGGTGGCGCTGAACGCAGCGCCGACGCTGAAGGCGCCTGGTTGGCGCAGGGTTGCCTTGCGTGCGCTACTCAGACCCGCGATTTTTTAGGCGGTGCTTGTGGAGCGCCAGATTTCATTGCTTTGCAGCGCCTACGAGAATCACCTTCTCAAAAATCTAGACAACGATATGGATACGACTAATAATGAGCTATAGAAACCTCTAAATGCACTGATGAGCCAAACTTTAATATTCAGGAGCTAACAATTTAATGCCAGGTAGCCAGCTTAAACGATAACATTCCTTGCTGTTTGTTGATATCCCCCACAGGCAACAATGCAACGTGCATATTATGTAGCTCAAAAATTTGGAGGACGCTTAAGCTTCGCCTGTAAGAGCAGGACGCGACAGCGTGTTGTAGCATTGCCAAGGAATACAGTGAACGCCATCGTCCTTCGGTGCGACCCCTTGCCCGGAAAATTTAAAGAAAGGAAACATAGCTTGGTAAACCGCGCCGTAAGGCAAGGAAAATGAAAATAATTTTTTTAAGGAAAGGAAAAAACGCCTGTCTCACATATCTCGGTGGACACCCGAACCGGGCTCTAGAGGAAGGAAATTGAAATGAAAAATGGTTTTAAGGAAAGGAAATGACGCCTATATCACAATTATTGCTGGACACACCCGTACCGAGCCGTAAGGAAAATCCATTCCCTTACTTCGCGGTTCAGGTGTCGACCGATATGCGCCATTTTTCGCTCACAGCCAAAGACGCCGACTACACCGGCTTTTCTGCGACACGAGCTCGTTAACGCTGCCACGTTGAAAGACCTATTTTTCAATATTACTGCTATTGCAGCTCCCATGACATCCAAGCATGGCATCCGGGATCAGGAGTGACAACAGATGGCGCCATTTGCTAAGAAGAAGACGAAGCCGAAGCACATTGGCGCTGGAGGCTCTCGTGCGCTGTCGTGTTCGAAGCCGTGCTAGGCTTCGCTCCCTCGGCTGATTCCCAACTGCTGTGGCCTCGGAGCACGACCCCAGTATCAATCACGGAGCTTGCTACCAGTGGACTTGCTACGGCCGCATCTGTAGATCCGGAGATCCTGGCAAAAGCGAGAACTCGTGTTCCGAAAATGACCTCGCACGCTTTGTGCACGGGACCGTGAGTACCAACGCCTCGTCCAAGCGCAGCTTAGACCGCTGTGGAAGAAGTACGACGCTTCATTTGGTGTTGCGGCACCGACGGAATTTTATCGGGCGAGTTGAAACGGCAATACTAGCATGAACGGTGCGGGTAACCACTACCCTTGGCGTTGGAGGCTCGAACACTTGCTACGTGGCCTACGCAGCGAACGCTCATGCTCCGCGGGCGAGCTCAAAGAATGCTGGCTCATTGAAGATATAGCCGCATGGAACAAAGCGTTGCGAGCGACGAGGCTCGTGTTGACACAGTTTGAACCGGGCAAGCTCTGTCTGCGCTCTTACGACGACAGAAATGACCACTGGGCGAGGAACTTGGATTCCGGCAATGTAAACGATGGCGCCTTCCTCATCGCCTGGCTTCCAAGACAGCACAAATGCATCCGCGAGCTTCATGTGTACGACCGAGCACACATTGACCGGCTCTCCTTCATCTCGTCTGTCATCGTTGGACCGGCGAACAACCTGCAGAGCGTCGTGCTTCACGCCAGCCGTAGATTTCTCCCTGAGATCAGATTTCTCCAAACCTTAGGCCCTCCGAAGTGCCTGTGTGAGCTTGACCTTACCAACGTTGACATCAGCGATGCCCTGGCGCCCCAGGTGGCCGATGTGCTGAGGGGAAACGGTCGCACTCTGCGCAGCGTCAAGCTGATCGGCAACCATCTGTCTCGGGAAACTGCAAGCACCCTGCTTCTAGCCCTAGTCCTATGTGAACGGCTTGAAGAGTTGGCTCTCCAGGACAGCGAAGAGTCTTCCGCCTGCGACGCCATGGCAGAGGCCCTCAAGAGCAGCAGGTTTCTGCAGAAGCTCTCCTTGGTTGGTCTATGCTTAACAGGTATGAGCTGCAAGCACTCAAGCGGACGGCGAGGTTGTCTTGACTGTTTGACAAGTCTCTTTGGCACATTAGAAGGCAATTTATTATTTCAGCGCCTGGCTCTGGAAAAGACATCTATTAGTGACACATTGGGAGAGGCATTGGCAAAGTTCTTGATTTGCCATAACTCACTTCAAACACTGTCCCTGATAAATTGCAGCTTTGATAGCGGAGTAGCTACATGTATTGCCGAGGCATTATCTGCGAACTGCACTTTGCAGAACCTTAGTTTCCACAACTGTTCCGTTGATGCAGCAACTGTCAGCAAGTTGTGCGCGGCACTTCCTTCCAACACTGCACTGAAAAGCCTCGTTCTGCCGCAGATCAGCAGCACATCGCGAATCCTACAGGAGGAAAATCCCACTCATGAGCAGCTCAGACGGGAGTGTCCTGGCCGCGTTCAATTTTGCCTTTTTCTAGACCAGTCTTCGTTCGTGTCCGAAGCCCTGGAACAGGCCCTCGGATGCGCTACAAAGGTGAAGATCAACCACAGTGGGCTCGTCGGCGAGGACCTGTGCTCTGTGTACGCCTCGTTGGCCTTGAAAAACTCACTGCGCTCACTGCACATTCACTACGCAGCCATTGCCACTGGTAATGATGACACAACCCAAGCAGCTATTTCCAGTGCACTCTGTGCGGCACTCAAGGGATGTAAGTGCCTCCAGAGCTTTCACTTACACGTGCTCAGGGCTTACAATGAGAGCGAAGAGACGGACCAACTTGTGGCTGAGATCTTTGATGCCCTGATATGCAGCCCGCGCCTAAGGAAACTTACGTTGGTAAACTCTCGACTGACCTTGAATACTGCAAAGTTGCTTTCGGTCCTGGTTGCCCAACTCAAGAGAAGCTTAGTTGAGCTGCGCATCGAGAGCACGAGCAACATATCAAACGCGGTCCTTCGTGTGCTTGAAGATATGATCACGAGGAATGTATTCCTATCTAGAGTTACTGTAAGGTGTTTTGCCTGGGAAGACGTGGCGTGGGCTTGTGCAGCGATGGACGATGCTAAAGAGCAGAACCAGGGCCTGCTGAACAAGGCAGCGAAATTCGTGATGAGCATTGACGAGCGCCCAACACCTTGTGCCAAACATCCCTGCGCATCTGCCTTCGACGAACTGTGCGGTACCGCATCGCTACTGGAACACCTGGTGTCACTGTCAGGAAAATCCGAGCTGCAGGTGTCCATGAGCGTTAAGAAGGCAAGGTGCTATCTGGATGACAACTACATGATCTATGCTGGCGTTGTGCTTGCGAGGGTTCTCTGCGAGGCTGGTGATGGCAGCATGCAGTTTGATGAACTTAATGTTGACTGCTGGCGCTCCATAGTGCAGTACCTGAAACTGAGTGATGTGGTCTCATAACTAACCGACTTTAAGGACATTGGAGGACCATTGTGGTCTTGTTTGTTGTGTGTGTGTTTTCTGTGCATGTGCGTTCTTGACACTAACCAGATTTATGCACTTGTTTCGTTGGCTTGTTTTTCGTGCCGTAGCCCAGGACGGCGATCAGTGGTCAACATCCACTTCAAAGGAAACCTCGTTCTCTGGCTAAGCTTCCTCCGCAGCTGAGTGCCCAAGGGCGTCATAATGGCTTGACTGGACTACATGCCGGTGACAGCACTGGATGTTGGTCGCTTCTCTGCGCTCGCCAACTGCTTGCGAAGATTTTGCTGCGGCTTCGAAGGTGATCCGTCGTTCGTGGAGCCACGCGAAATTGCCCCACTGACCTATTTTTGACTCTTCTCACCAATTCTTCCATTCAGGTGTAACTGAACAAGGTGATGGTTCGAGTTAGTGGGTCTGAGCTGGACCTGAAAGCTGCGTCAGCAGTCCGTCATTGTCGCTGACAAAGAAATATATGGCATTTTTAGCCTCGGAGCAGTATGCCAACCAGTGAAATGTATTGCATGTGATTTTTAAGCTTTGTTCAAAAAGTATCGCGTCTAATCTGACTGGTATCATTCTTTTCTTCATGTATAAATTCTGTGTGCACCAAATAAAGCTGTAGTGGAAGTTTAGCGCTTGTGTTTGTCCCCTGTTTTGTTGCTGCGCTATGGATCATTCAGGTGTCCAACTTCTTCATATCGTGGCTCGTGTCGCGTGCACCCGTTTTTTTCTTTCTTTTTTCTGTGAGCGCTCCTTTTCTGGCATGGGGAAAAATCTGATTTGGCATGTGCACGTCCACGTCCCGCCAGCTCGTTGGGCCAAGGGTGGCTTTGGCTGCCCGGCTTTGTAGAATTGCAACGCGGGTGGTTGATGATGGCTATAGCTGGGACCCCCCTTACAAAAATGCGTGCTGAATTTGTGTTTAAATTCAAGCAACCCGTGTCAACACACACTGTTGAAATTATGTTGAAAAGGTTGGAGAGTTTTGGGTGATGCAGTGTTGGCAGCATGTTGAGCAGATGTTGAAAATTAGCAAGAGTTTCTGTTGGGCATGTGTTGAATTAACACAACACAAACTTCAGTTCGTTTTCTGAAGTGACGTTGAAAAGCTAAAATTTGATTTTCTGTTGAACTTCCATCAATAAACAACAAAAAACGTGTACGATCATAAGTTAGCCAGCAGCTAACTTGGCATGTGCCGGTTAGCCGAAGAATGAGGCGCGATGAGCAATGGCAGAGATGATTTAATAGCAGTTGGGCGCGCGCGTTACGCCCCACGCCACTGCCAGCTTCGTAGCACTACCCGGGGCCATGAGCGATCGTCCCCGGTCATTGAAGAGACGTACAAAATGGTGATGAGCTCCAGGGGAGAAAGTAGTGCCGCAATGAATGAGCTGGGAGATTGATTTCTGGTCCGCAAAACTTCCAGGCTGCAGACCGCTGTACAGTGCATACTGTACAGCGGTCACTACTACCTCGCGCCTTTCTAGCTGCTATCGGCAGCCAGAGCCGGTGGCAGCCAGGTGCACCTCCCCAATGCAATGCTTCATCTCCTACTATGCACCATAGAAATCAACTTGTCCTTCTTTCGTTCTAAATTCACTACCACCTGGCAGATAAACACAAGCTTGTCTGGCTCATTATCCCCATTTCCATGAGTTTTGTACAGCTTGAAGCTATAGTATGTGTGTCATGTTAATTTAGCTGCGTCATATCACAATTCACCTCCACACTGTCTAGTGCACTTTCTAAGTGCTGAAGCCAGTGTGTACCTTGGATAAAGTGGGCGTGCATTAGTAATCTTTTCATGCGCATCTGGTTTGAACTATTTTGGATGAAGCAACAATTCTACTGCAGCACACTCATTCAACTCGCTGCCCGCTTGCTCAACTATAGCTGCCCGCTTGCTCACACTATACGACTACAACTGAAGGCAAGCAAATAATTAATAATGAGAGCCCTCACTTGGCGTGTATTGTAGCCCACAATGTCGCTTTGGCACGTATAGAAATTCATCAGTAAAAAAGCAGCGTACGTGGACGGATATTTTAGTAAAGCTTTGTGCGCATTTTGTCATAGGCGTCATTCTTAAATGCCGCTTGTAGTAATGATATTTTATAAATATAATTCATAATAATTGGTAATAACGGTATTCTTGAGTACTTCAAGGCCAGTGCAATATATAGTACTTGGAGAGTTTCAGAACATCGTGCTGCACCTTTCGATTCCTGCGAAGAAGGTCATGGTTTATTGTTGCGTTTCTATGACAAACATTATCCCAGCTTGTTTTTTGCAAGTCGTGCGTAAGAGGTACACAACAATGGGATTTTGAAATATTTACTAAAATTTATCGTCTCACAGTAGTCATTTCAAGTATTTTTTCAGCTTGTCCAAAAGGCAAAGAAGCCAAAAAATTGTTTCAAAGATCAGGAAACGTAAGCCGTGTCAGCTCTTAAGCTTCCTTTCGAACGAGCTGTTTTTCCTTGGGGAGGAAGAGTTCCTTCGATAGTGGTCCTGCCCTTTCGTGTCCATTTAGGAAGGGCGTGTAAGGGTCGCTTTTCGGCTGCCTGGTTCGTGTAGCCAAGTCGTAATTACCATGTATTAACGCGTATTGAGATCACACAGTATAAGCCAGCAAGACGGCCTTTCACATTGATTCACTGTATATATATACAGCGAATAAATGTGAAAGGCCGCCTTGCTGGTGCGTGCGTGCGTGCGTGTGCGTGCGTGTGTGTGTGTGTGTGTGTGTGTGTGTGTGTGTGTGTGTGTGTGTGTGTGTGTGTGTGTGTGTGTGTGTGTGTGTGTGTGTGTGTGTGTGTGTGTGTGTGTGTGTGTGTGTGTGTGTGTGTGTGTGTGTGTGTGTGTGTGTGTGTGTGTGTGTGTGTGTGTGTGTGTTTAGGTGCGTGCGTGTGCGCGTGCGTGTGTGTGTGCGTGTGCGTGTGCGCGTGCGTATGCGCGCGCGCGTGTGTGTGTGTGTGTGTGTGTGTGTGTGTGTGTGTGTGTGTGTGTGTGTGTGTGTGTGTGTGTGTGTGTGTGTGTGTGTGTGTGTGTGTGTGTGTGTGTGTGTGTGTGTGTGTGTGTGTGTGTGTGTGTGTGTGTGTGTGTGTGTGTGTGTGTTACTTTTACTGAGTGTGATTGATGGATAGCCAACACACGTTCTTTCTTCAGCAGTTGCAATAAAAAATGCCTCAACAATTTTTCTTCGAATTCTCTTTCATGCTCTATCTCTGCTCTTTCAAACAATGGTTCGCATCTTCCTTTGCGGCGCTGACAATGCGACGCTAGATTTCCGGGATGGGTAATCTGTTCATTTGTGTTTTGTATCCTTGGTAGCGCGTACATATCAATATGATGAATCAACTTGCCGCCGTGTTAGGCAGCTTGCAAACAAGCTCTTACAGAGCAAAGCGCATGCAGACAGTTTTATCAGGAGAGGTATACAGGAGCAGCAATGAGAGCAGAGGTGATGCATTTTTACAACGCGTCCACTCTACTTAATACAATAGACATGCGAGTGATATGCGCGCGTTACGAAAGAGGAGGATTCGCAATCTCATGAGGACTAAATGGTAACGCCGTTTTATGCGCACTGCTTGCACATATACGCGTGCACTAACTTCACGGCATCCGATTTTCAGCTCACGTTGTCAACGCGCGATCAGCTTTTTGCTTGATATTTTTCGTTAGTTTGTTTTTCACTTATAATTTGATCACTCATGCGATGAATAAAAGTATAAATAATTAAGAAAAATTAAATAAATATATAAGTACATAATGGAGTTCAGGAAAGTGAATGTTATCCTGCGTCTATCATTGGGAAAGGGGGCGTATCTGTGCTTTTTGGTGCAAAACTTTTCGCTGTAAAAGTGCAGTGAAGGGCCAAATTTTTACGTTTTTGCCGAATCAGATGGACAAAAAATGTCGCGCAAATAATTTTAAACAATGATCACATTGTTTATTTAGCTATACCTATTCTTTATTGTTGCGTTCATGACACTATGGCAGAAGTAAGGTACATGCAAGATTTAACATGCAAAAACATCCAGGAATAGGGTTGCAAGAATTTTTCTAGCGGGAGGAAATAACGTCTTCTGGTAAGGCATTGCAAACATAAACATTAATGTTGCAAGTAAGAAACTCTGCTGGAACAAGACAGAACGGGCATGAAAATGAAATACATTATTGTTCTTTGTAGATGAAGGCGTTGTGCACGTAGACGTTACTGATATGCTCGCATATAGGTAGGATCTTTTCTTTTTCTTTCCCTACCGCGCTTTCCAAAATTGGGGTTCGACCGACGCGCATGTCACACCCAAGGCGAGGTGCAAAGTTTGAAGGTCAGAAAAAAAAAGTGACGCGTTCTCGCTACATTCGCCTGTCATGTTTCGCCGTCGTCGGTTGGGAAAACTGGCTCGGCTGCAGCGGACGCACTGCCGATGAGTCAGCAAAGGTCGACAACCAAGGCCCTTCCCAAGCGCTTCTTTATATATAGCCACTGTAATGGACCACTTTTCCAGTAACGTCCTGTGCATGCGCAGAAGCCTCCTAGTCCGCCAATTATGACGACAATTATTGCAGGAAGAAGACGAAGACCTAGTGGGTGGATACGTGTCTGCTTCTAGGTCTGTGTTTTCGCTTTTCGCTGTCTTCTCGTGTGTGGCGTGGGTCGGACAGTGCCCTCCGTGAGACCGAATGCTGACGACGCCCCTGCGGAGAAATTCCCGGCACGGCGGGCGCATTCTCAAGTGAGAAAACCCAACCGGAACCCTCAGGGGCAAGCTAGGCTTAGCTCGGCGCTGCCGAGCGAGGCCGCGCTACGCGTCTGCATGGATTCTGCGTTGTCGACGACGGCTACGCGGATGCCCGCTGTGTTGCCACCTGACGCAGCCTCCACGTCCACGCAATCGTCAGCGCCTCTGGGCCTCCAGCCTGCGCCGTCTTCCGATGCTACGACTTTGGCCTGTGACATGGACTGCTCTACCACCTCCGTGCCCGTGGCACTCCCTCAAGAAACTGTGCCCGTCGCGCCAGTTCAGTATTCCCACCAAGGGCCGTCACCAGCGTCTGAGCCTCCTCCACAGATGCCTCCCGTGAGTCAAGGCTCTCTTCCGCCTGCTGCGAACTCGTTCCGCGTTACCATCAAGCCTACATTGCGCTTTGATATGACTGCAATCCCTGCCCGGAATGTTCAAGCCACAATTGACCATGCCCTTGGCTCTTCGAACTACTGCGGGTTTGTCGTCCATCGCCCATCGAACACCATCACGGTAAACTTGTCATCCTTGATGGACGCCCAGAAACTCTGCGCAGTTACGCGGATCCCCCTGGATGACAGCAAGCATGTCCCGGTGCAAATATATTTTGCATCTGGTCCTGACACACTCCGCTGCATGGTTTATCATGTCGACAGCACGAGCCCTCCCGAGGAGGTGCGCGCAAATATTCGCTGCTCAACTCATGTTGTATTGCAAGCACGGCCTATGGGTCGCCGGGGCTCATACCTGCTCATCCTGCAAGGCCCGTTGACTCTCCCGAAGTACCTTACCTACTACGGTGCGATCGTCAAACCACAGCCCTTCCGACCTCGTCGTATTTTTTGCTATCACTGCCACAAAGAAGGACATATGCAAAATACCTGCCCTAATCCAGCAGCTGTGGCCGACATGAATGAACCAACAGCTCATTGTGCCCTGTGCAAATCGCCGGACCATGACATTCGCTCCCCCGCTTGTCCAAAGAAGAAGCAAGCGAAGAAGTTTCACAAGTCGCCTGCAAAAATGGATGTTCCTACAAGTAATCGCTTTGCAGCTCTCGCATGTGACGACAACGACTTCCCTGAACTTCCTTTATCTGAGCCTGCTGCTTACCATACGTCTCCTCGCCAGCGTACATATGCACAAGCGGCTCACCTTCCCGGATCAAATGGTACGCCCAAACGTCCAGTGCATCCATCACATGTGGCTACCACAGATGAAGACACAGCTTTAGACAATGCAATCGCGGAGGCTCGCCGCCGACTAGACGAACTCACCCAGCGCCGGGAACAGCGTCGTTCTCAATCCTCTCGAAGAATTCTCATAACTCGGGAGCAATCATCAGAGGAATCACCTAGGGTAAGCACTGGCCCACAATCAGGTGCCGACCACCTGTTAGCCGTGACTACCCCGACAGTGGACAAGATATTAGCGCTGATGAAGCAGGTGACATCCCTCATCGTGGAAGCTCTTCGGCCTCGTCATGGATAGCGCATCATCATCGGTGGTGGTGCAGTGGAACTGTCGAGGTTTCGCTAATAAGGCCTCTGAAGTGAACATCCGCCTTCGCGACGGAAAGCTCAGGGCATGGGCGTTCCTACTGCAAGAGCATAATGCACTCCCACGCCTTTCAGGTTTCTGCGCATACCATTCACCATCTATCCCTGATCGCCGTTGCACTGCCTCCTCCCTCAGCCCAGGTAAATCTGCAATTTATATTCACAGTTCAGTTCCGCACACACCGCTCGACCTTTCACGGTGGTGCAACACACGTCAAGAGGTTGTCGCCCTTCTGGTAAAACCTGCACGCACACCCCTTATTCTAGTTTCTTTTTATAGTCGTCCTGGCTCCGCATCTCCCAATCTGGGATGGGTTCGTTTTCTACGTTCTACCAACTCGGGTATCCCTATTCTAGTTGGTGGTGACTTCAACGGCGCACACACTGCGTGGGGTTACCCATCGGATTCCTCAAGGGGTTCACACATCCAAGGGAGCTTTTCAGATCATTCCTTTCAACTTTTAAACCACCCGAATACTTCTACCCGCCCACGAGGTGGCCCGTATTCACCTGATTTGACTTGGTGGTTAGGCCCCGGTAACCCTCGTTGGGCTGTTGATTCTGATACTTGGGGTAGCGATCACAGCCCTATTTTTATCTCCCTCACGCCTACGCGTCTACGGAAAATACGCCGCACTGTACGAATAACATCATGGGATTCTGTACGCGCAGACAATCATTTATCTACATTCAACCCATCTTCAGCATTGTCTACTCTATCTGCTGTTCTCGCTACTCACACTATTATCACTACTGTAAATGAAGACGACCCAAACCCGGACATACATCTCTTGAATCTGTGGGCTCTTCGTCGCCAGGCGGATCTTTACGCTACTCGTCACCCCGATGACCCTTCGGCTCTTCCTACTCTTCACCGCGCTACCGCACGGGCGCGGCGCTATGCAAAGCGGCTAGGCAGGCAACGCTGGGCTGCATGGTGTGCCCGCCTGTCCTCTACGCAGGGCAATCGACATCTTTGGAGAGTGTTTCACGCCATGGAGCGCCCTTCTCAGGTTGCAGATTACACAGAGAGCATTCGCCTCGCGCTAAATGTGGATGAGGACACATTTGCACAACAAGCGGCCCGTCAATTTTTTCCAAACCATGACTGCACCGCTACGTCTCCACCTGACTTATCGGTAACAGAGCCCCCCGATGGGATTACTTCTGACCTCACCATGGCAGAGCTGCTGGCCTCCATTGACCGTTTAAAAACTACTACTACTCCCGGGCACGACGGCATACCTAACTCCTTATTCCGTAACTTGGAAGGGAGGGCTTTGGAAACCCTACTTAATACTTTTAACGAAGTGTGGCTTTCTGGCGTCATGCCGGGAGACTGGAAGCATTCTATTGTGGTTCCAATCCCCAAGTCAGGTCAGCCTCCAGTATCTCTCTCGGCCCTTCGTCCAATTTCCCTTACCCCTACCATCTGCAAGCTTTATGAAAACATTCTAGCCGCACGCTTATCATGGTGGCTGGAATCCCATGATTGTTACCCAGATTCCCAAGTTGGTTTCCGCCCACAAATTGGAACGGAGGACGGCCTTGCTACTTTGGCTGCTGACGTGCTTGACCACTCTCCACAGAGTCACCTTGTACGAACCGTAATCGCTACAGACATAACAAAGGCATATGATAACATCCTTCACTCTGCCATTCTTGCCTCCCTTCAAACTCTTGGTCTCCCTCACCGGTTCCTCCTCTCCATTCACGCCTTTTTAGCAAATCGAACCTTCAGCGTGCGTGTCCACGGAAAGCCCTTTGGTAATTTCACTTCCAATAGAGGAGTGCCGCAGGGCTCCGTTCTCGCCCCCACATTATTTAATGTGGCTTTAATTCCTCTTGTTCGAGCCCTAGAGACCATCCCTTCTATCCGCGTGCTTGCATATGCCGATGATATCACCTTGTGGTGCTGTCATCCAGATGCGTCTATTCATCAGTCGGTCCTTCAACACGCGCTGGATGTATTGACATCTCGCCTCCCACCTTTGGGTCTAACACTCTCTCCTACTAAATCATGTTTCATTCGAATTGGAAATAAAGCCGCCTTACGGAAAGCTCCCCCTTTAAATTTTACGGTACATAATTCTCTGATTCCTCAGGTAGAAACTGTTCGTATTCTTGGTCTTCTCCTCCATACATCTGGGACTGGCACCCCGTGGCTGACAGCCATCCGTAAATCGGCTCACGCTACTCTAGGTCTGATTCGTCGCATAGCTATGCGCTCTGGTGGCGCACGTGCTCAAACGGCCCGCCAGCTTGTGCGCTCTATCCTTCAGCCACGGATAGTATATCAGGCTCAATTTCAACGTCTCACCCGCAAACAGTGGGACTCCCTTGAAGCTATCAATCGTGAGGCTATGCGCGTCATTACATATCTGCCTCGTTTAACACCCATACCTGTGCTACAGGAGTTCGCCCAACTTAATACACTCAGTGAAATCATCGACCAAAGGGTGGCAAATAGAGCTCGAAAACAGTCTCTCAAACTTCATCGTTCAAAGACACTTCCACCGTGGTCCTATTGCCAGCTCACTGACAATCGCCCCACTGTTTCCCCGTCGGTATCAGCAGCGTATCTGCCTGAAGGGTGCATATTATACACGGATGCATCTCATTCTGCAGAGAGGGGAGTTACTGCTGTGTATAGTCCATCTCATCCGCATCTCAACTCTCGCGCAACGTATACTGCGGATACGTGCACTCCCCTGGCATTGGAACTTCAAGCCATTTACAATGCCATTGCTTCCCTTCCGCTCGTTCCAACATTCAATACAGTTCACATTTACACCGACTCCCGCGCCGCCCTTAAACAGCTGAAGGCTGTTCGACGAACGTTCCAGATTTCACAATCTATTCATGTGCTCTGCGCAAAGTATCCATGTCCTGTGCGCATACACTGGATTCGCGGCCATGCCCAGGATCCACATAACATTCAAGCGGATGCTATGACTCATCTTCATACATTAGACGATCCGCCACCTTCTCCTCTTCCCCCAGATCCGTTCCTGTCCCACGTTTCCGATTCCGAAGTTCTGCGCCAGCGAACACGCGCTCTAATTCCTCCGTGTTCGCACCCTCTCCCCCGTAGTCTTACTCGGCAGGAGGAGGTATCCGTGCGCCGGATTCGGGCAGGGGCGGCTCTGACACCATCTGTCCGTCATCGGTGGCGTGCCAAAGATCTGCCACTACCTGACAGGTGCCCTCACTGTGGCGCTGCACCGGACATATGTGATGTGCGGCACTTGTTGTGGACGTGCCCAGCGACGGCTGCAATCAGAAAACGGCTCCTCAGGGAGGTGGGCCTGCGGTGGAACCGCGAAAGTGACTTTGTGAAGTGGACAATGGACAACCGTTTCATTAACAACCTCTGCGACTACCTCAGCGCAACGGCTCTTCACTCCTTCTTTTAACTTTCAATCCCGTGCATTCCTTCCCCCCTTTCCTTTTCAACTTATGCCTCATGGCACACTTCTCGAATAAAAAAAAAAAAATTATGACGACTAATTTTTTTAAAAGGACAGAAGTTCGCTGAACGTGCTTTTCCACGACGTCCCTTCGTTGCGACCAACTACTGCACAATAAAAGACCATTTGGAAAAATCTGTAAGTCAGCTTTCCGCAAGAATTGTTTTCCAACCAAAAGTTCTCGTTCCGAGATGACACTCTCACATTCTTTGTGCAGTCGGGTTCCCCCTTCTGAGCAACTTCTGGAATTGCGCCATTTGGCTTCAAGATGGCCCCGAGGGAGGGGGGACCGCTCTCAACCTCCTGTAGCACCGCAGTAGAGGTTACGCAGGAAATGCAAGGAAACCGGCTTTGCTTTCGTGACGGCAGGAGTGGGCTACCTCATACAGGGACTCTGCTCATACTAAACTTTCTTAGAATTTTCTGCTGAACAAATTAGACTGACCCCGCACCGTCGCGCCAACTTCCTCCCTTCATCCCTCCTTACCCCGAACAATGAACAGCCGAACAGCCCACCAGCCATTTTTCGACGACAAAGACCGGTCTCCCCCTTTTCTTGCGCCACGCTGAGTGATGACACATCCGACTCACAAAGACGACAGTGGTTGGGACTCCCAGAAAACTTCCCCTCGCATACGTTAATGGACTTCGCCCATTTTTAACAAAGAAAAAGCGAAGCCAGCTCCCTGCTTCTGCTGCTAATGCGAATTGGTCCCTGCGCCAGAGTGTTTTTATGGTTAAAATTGCCGTTCTATGAAAATCAGAATGAGGGCTAGCACTCTAATTGATGCTTGTTCCAGAGACATGGGGATGTCTTCAACATGTAGTTTCCTACTGGGACGCCATGTGAACGCGGAGGTCGTAAGTTAGGTTGCAGCAAAAAAAAATGTAAACAAGGCGGGAATTCAGGTGAGGGAGGGGCTGAGCCCCCTCATGAGAATACTTGTATGTGGGGGGGGGGGGGCGCTGGACAACCCCCCCCTGCCCACCCTGTACCGGCGTCCCTTATTATCGAGAAGGGTAACTGAGTATAACATTTTGGGACCGATGGTTTTAAGCAAGAAATAAAAATCGACCTGCTCGCTATCTTTTCTCTCTCCCTCGCTCCACAAGCTGCGGTTTACTGTTGCACTCGTCGTTTTGAGAGATCAAACAACAGTTTCGTTCGAACAGCAGAAGGAAGCGGTTAACACCGCCTCTCTCTCGGCGCATGCGCTTCTCGCACGTTGGCCGCCAGATCCTTGCCGCAGGCAGACGACGGCGGTCTGCCTTTTCATCGCCCCGCGTGCCCGTCTTCTAGCGGTTCCCCTGCTGCCGCCCAACTTCAACATGGTGCGGCGGTTGCTGAAGGCATGAGCCGACCACCGGCAGTCCTTCCTGCGCCGCTGTCTAGCAGGAGTGCAGTAATGGCCTCCCGTCGCTCGCCTCGCTGGACGGAAGCTATTTTGCGCACCCTTTTAAAGCGAGAGCTTTACTGGCCTAGCGGCGCCGATTTCGCAATGTGCTGCAGTTTCACCTTGAACGCCCTAGCTGCGCCGCTGCCATTGCAACGCACCGCGTGACTTCGGCATGCCGCCGAGCCGAGTCTTCGCCGTGGCTCCACAACCGCGGAGCGGCTGCTGCCTGAACACCTGATCTATCCGAGCAGATGCGGCTTGGGGTCTGTAACAGTGCGTTCCGCACACTGGATAGGCAGCGCGCCCACCCTGACACCCTGACAGATTAGAGTTAATGGTTGGAAGCGAGAGGTTGGCCACCCACTGAACGCTGCCACAGCGTTCTCAGCGCTAATGCATGCAGCCTACACATCTCCCTCACCACCACCACGTACAACCTAAAACCGCGATTGAGGCGTCCACTGACCCAGGAAGCCAGTTATGTGCCATTCCTGTCCTGAAAGTCATCGGCGTCATTGTCAACGCCAACGCCAATGAACGCCGACAGCTTTCGCTTTCCATATCCTGGATTAGCTGAGCTAATCCACATTCATTTTTTCGTGCAGCCTCCAATAGTTCGCGCGCAAGCTCCAGCGCGCGGTAGCTCTAGCTTTCACCACTGGGCTGTCGTGGACTTCGTAGCTACGGATTCACGGCAGCTTTCCTGCGCACCTCGGCGTGCCCACGCCATTACTTTTGGAACTGATGCAGCGGCGGCACATCGCAATTCCTTTGAGCAGCATCACTGGATGGAGCTTCAGAGATTCACCACCTTCTTGCTGCGAGTGCGCCATCGCCCAGCCATCCTTTCGCAGCGGTATAGTGTATGTTGTGTTCGCGTTGCTAGTGGCACCTCCCCCCACCGGATTACTTGTGCCTTGATCTCGCCTCCAAGATGGACCGCGCCGCACGCGCGGTCTGCTGCACCATCGATGCAGGGCGCCACGGCACCTACCTCAAGACGCCCCCCCCCCCCCCCCCCCAGGCTCATCTGGCTCTAAGCACTCTTATCTAAACACTTGGTCACATGAAAATATATCTCACAGGATCGTTACGAGGGTGTAACGCGTATGTTGTTGATGCGACTGCAAGTAGAATATAAAGGAAACTGCACGGGCCCGGCCACTGGCTCGAGCTGAGCCACAATTACTGCCGCGCGCAGACAGGAGTGTTAAAAGAGATGTGAGTGTAAAAAGATTGGAAGAAAAAACGCGCATCGCAGCAACCACGTCACCTCAAGCGAGGAGGCGGTATGGTAACGAATGACTCCGGTGACAAGGAGCCTTCGCCACATTCGCGAGAGCCCCTAGATCCCAGTCCCGTAGGAACAGGAGGCCACCTCCCTGTAACGCGATATTTGAGCATTCGCTGTGCTGTGGGAAGGCGCAGGATAGAAGGCTGCGTTGAATTCATGGTCGCAGCTGTTGCAGCCTCCTCTTTCATCCCTGGGTTTCCATTGACAACTTAGTAAAGGTATCTCGGTTTAGGCGCACTTTTTATGTTTTCGCTTACTAAAAAGAAAATGATCATAAAGCGAAAAGCTGTATTCCTCCCATGCTCTCCCTGAAGGTCAACGTCCCTTAGATTTGGCCTCTAACGTGAGGCGCGCCGCATGTGCAAAATCGCGCGTGGCGGGGGCCTCGATCTTATTCTTCATCGACACCATAGCTGCGCGTTTGGCACTGACGTCCAGCGCTGCGCCGGTTGCTGCTCGGCCGCTCCTCACCAGTTGTAGCATGTGATGTGTTACGTGATTCGCTCTTGCGCTTAGCAGTCATGTCCGCCACTGCGTCAACCGCCACTCTGTATGCTCGTTCTTGCACTTGCGGCAAGTTATGTGCCACGTGATTAGCTCTCGCTGAAACATTTTGCTCTTGCTGAAGTCTTAAAAAAAAATAAAGGCGAACCAAAGGTACCATGTCCAACCATGCTTGTCAGAGCTTTCGCTCTGTATTTCCTGGCTCAGCTGAGTTGAGCCGTAGCCATTTTTTTACATGTATTTCTGTGGGCCGCTGACCCCCTCGGGACGCAACACTCCCCACTGGTGGCGCTGAACGCAGCGCCGACGGTGAAGGCGCCTGGCTGGCGCAGGGTTGCCTTGCGTGCGCTACTCAGACCCGCGATTTTTTAGGCGGTGCTTGTGGAGCGCCAGATTTCATTGCTTTGCAGCGCCTACGACAATCACCTTCTCAAAAATCTAGACAACGATATGGATACGACTAATAATGAGCTATAGAAACCTCTAAATGCACTGATGAGCCAAACTTTAATATTCAGGAGCTAACAATTTAATGCCAGGTAGCCAGCTTAAACGATAACATTCCTTGCTGTTTGTTGATATCCCCCACAGGCAACAATGTAACGTGCATGTTATGTAGCTCAAAAATTTGGAGGACGCTTAAGCTTCGCCTGTAAGAGCAGGACGCGACCGCGTGTTGTAGCATTGCCAAGGAATACAGTGAACGCCATCGTCCTTCGGTGCGACCCCTTGCCCGGACAATTTAAAGAAAGGAAACATAGCTTGGTAAACCGCGCCGTAAGGCAAGGAAAATGAAAATAATTTTTTTTTAAGGAAAGGAAAAAAACGCCTGTCACATATCTCGGTGGACACCTGAACCGGGCTCTAGAGGAAGGAAATTGAAATGAAAATGGTTTTAAGGAAAGGAAATGACGCCTATATCACAATTATTGCTGGACACACCCGTACCGAGCCGTAAGGAAAATCCATTCCCTTACTTCGCGGTTCAGGTGTCGACCGATATGCGCCATTTTTCGCTCACAGCCAAAGACGCCGACTACACCGGCTTTTCTGTGACACGAGCTCGTTAACGCTGCCGCGTTGAAAGACCTATTTTTCAATATTACTGCTATTGCAGCTCCCATGACATCCAAGCATGGCATCCGGGATCAGGAGTGACAACAGATGGCGCCATTTGCTAAGAAGAAGACGAAGCCGAAGCACATTGGCGCTGGAGGCTCTCGTGCGCTGTCGTGTTCGAAGCAGTGCTAGGCTTCGCTCCCTCGGCTGATTCCCAACTGCTGTGGCCTCGGAGCACGACCCCAGTATCAATCACGGAGCATGCTACCAGTGGACTCGCTACGGCCGCATCTGTAGATCCGGAGATCCTGGCAAAAGCGAGAACTCGTGTTCCGAAATGACCTCGCACGCTTTGTGCACGGGACCGTGAGTACCAACGCCTCGTCCAAGCGCAGCTTAGACCGCTGTGGAAGAAGTACGCCTGCTTCATTTGGTGTTGCGGCACCGACGGAATTTTATCGGGCGAGTTGAAACGGCAATACTAGCATGAACGGTGCGGGTAACTACTACCCTTGGCGTTGGAGGCTCGAACACTTGCTACGTGGCCTACGCAGCGAACGCTCATGCTCCGCGGGCGAGCTCAAAGAATGCTGGCTCATTGAAGATATAGCCGCATGGAACAAAGCGTTGCGGGCGACGAGGCTCGTGTTGACACAGTTTGAACCGGGCAAGCTCTGTCTGCGCTCTTACGACAAAGATGACCACTGGGCGAGGGAACTGGGATTCCGGCAATGTAAACGATGGCGCCTTCCTCATGGCCTGGCTTCCAAGACAGCACCCATGCATCCGCGAGCTTCATGTGTACGACCGAACACACATTGACCGGCTCTCCTTCATCTCGTCTGTCATCGTTGGACCGGCGAACAACCTGCAGCGCGTCGTGGTTCACGCCAGTCGTAGCTTTCTCCCTGAGATCAGATTTCTCCAAGCCTTAGGCCCTCCGAAGTGCCTGCGTGAGCTTGACCTTACCAACGTTGACATCAGCGATGCCCTGGCGCCCAAGGTCGCCGATGTGCTAAGGGGAAACAGTCGCACTCTGCACAGCGTCAAGCTGATCGGCAACCATCTGTCTCGGGAAACTGCAAGCACCCTGCTTCTAGCCCTAGTCCTATGTGAACGGCTTGAAGAGTTGGCTCTCCAGGACAGCGAAGAGTCTTCCGCCTGCGACGCCATGGCAGAGGCCTTCAAGAGCAGCAGGTTTCTGCAGAAGCTCTCCTTGGTTGGTCTATGCGAAACAGGTATGAGCTGCAAGCACTTAAGCGGACGGCAAGGTTGTCTTGACTGTTTGACAAGTCTGTTTGGCACATTAGAAGGCATTTTATTATTTCAGCGCCTGGCTCTGGAAAAGACATCAATTAGTAACATATTGGGAGAGGCATTGGCAAAGTTCTTGATTGGCCATAACTCACTTCAAACACTGTCACTGATAAATTGCACCTTTGATAGCGGAGCAGCTACATGTATTGCCGAGGCTTTATCTGCGAACTGCACTTTGCAGAACCTCAGTTTTCCACAACTGTTCCGTTGATGCAGCAACTGTCAGCAAGTTGTGCGCGGCACTTCCCTTCCAACACTGCACTGAAAAGCCTCGTTCTGCCGCAGATCAGCAGCACATCGCGAATCCTACAGGAGGAAAATCCCACTCATGAGCAGCTCAGACTGGAGTGTCCTGGCCGCGTCCAATTTTGCCTTTTTCTAGACCAGTCTTCGTTCGAGTCCGAAGCCCTAAAACAGGCCCTCGGATTCGCTACAAAGGTGAAGATCAACCACAGTGGGCTCGTCGGCAAGGACCTGTGCTCTGTGTACGCCTCGTTGGCCTTGAAAAACTCACTGCGCTCACTGCACATTCACTACGCAGCCATTGCCACTGGCAATGATGATACAACCCAAGCAGCTATTTCCAGTGCGCTCTGTGCGGCACTCAAGGATGTGGGTGCCTCCAGAGCTTTCACTTATACACGCACATGGCTTACAATGAGAGCGAAGAGACGGACCAACTGGTGGCTGAGATCTTTGATGCCCTGATATGCAGCCCGGCGCCTAAGGAAACTTACGTTGGTAATCTCTCGACTGACCTTGAATACTGCACAGTTGCTTTCGATCCTGGTTGCCCAACTCAAAAGAAGCTTAGTTGAGCTGCGCATCGGGAGCACGAGGAACATATCAAACGCGGTCCTTCGTGTGCTTGAAGATATGATCACGAGGAATGTATTCCTATCCAGAGTTACTGTAAGGTGTTTTGCCTGGGAAGACGTGGCGTGGGCTTGTGCAGCGATGGACGATGCTAAAGAGCAGAACCAGGGCCTGCTGAACAAGGCAGCGAAATTCGTGATGAGCATTGACGAGCCCCCAACACTTTGTGCCAAGCATCCCTGCGCATCTGCTTTCGACGAACTGTGCGGTACCGCATCGCTACTGGAACACCTGGTGTCACTGTCAGGAAAATCCGAGCTGCAGGTGTCCATGAGCGTTAAGAAGGCAAGGCGCTATCTGGATGACAACTACATGATCTATGCTGGCGTTGTGCTTGCGAGGGTTCTCTGCGAGGCTGGTGATGGCAGCATGCAGTTTGACGAACTTAATGTTCACTGCTGGCGCTCCATAGTGCAGTACCTGAAACTGAGTGATGTGGTCTCATAACTGACTTTAAGGACATTGGAGGACCATTATGGTCTTGTTTGTTGTGTGTGTGTTTTATGTGCATGTGCGTTCTTGACACTAACAAGATTTATGCACTTGTTTTGTTGGCTTGTTTTTTGTGCCGTAATAACTGACTTTAAGGACATTGGAGGACCATTATGGTCTTGTTTGTTGTGTGTGTGTTTTCTGTGCATGTGCGTTCTTGACACTAACCAGATTTATGCACTTGTTTCGTTGGCTTGTTTTTCGTGCCGTAGCCCAGGACGGCGATCAGTGGTCAACATCCACTTCAAAGGAAACCTCGTTCTCTGGCTAAGCTTCCTCCGCAGCTGAGTGCCCAAGGGCGTCATAATGGCTTGACTGGACTACATGCCGGTGACAGCACTGGATGTTGGTCGGTTCTCTGCGCTCGCCAACTGCTTGCGAAGATTTTGCTGCGGCTTCGAAGGTGATCCGTCGTTCGCGGAGCCACGCGAAATTGCCCCACTGACCTATTTTCGACTCTTCTCACCAATTCTTCCATTCAGGTGTAACTGAACAAGGTGATGGTTCGGTTTAGTGGGTCTGAGCTGGACCTGAAAGCTGCGTCAGCAGTCCGTCATTGTCGCTGACAAAGAAATATATGGCATTTTTAGCCTCGGAGCAGTATGCCAACCAGTGAAATGTATTGCATGTGATTTTTAAGCTTTGTTCAAAAAGTGTCGTGTTTAATCTGACTGGTATCATTCTTTACTTCATGTAAAAATTCTGTGTGCACCAAATAAAGCTGTAGTGGAAGTTTAGCGCTTGTGTTTGTCCCCTGTTTTGTTGCTGCGCTATGGATCATTCAGGTGTCCAACTTCTTCATATCGTGGCTCGTGTCGCGTGCACCCGTTTTTTTCTTTCCTTTTTCTGTGAGCGCTCCTTTTCTGGCATGGGGAAAAATCTGATTTGGCATGTGCACGTCCACGTCCCGCCAGCTCGTTGGGCCAAGGGTGGCTTTGGCTGCCCGGCTTTGTAGAATTGCAACGCGGGTGGTTGATGATGGCTATAGCTGGGACCCCCCTTACAAAAATGCGTGTTGACTTTGTATTTGTTGAGCATGTGTTGAATTACCACAACACAAACTTCAGTTCGTTTTCTGAAGTGACGTTGAAAAGCTAAACGTTGATTTTCTGTTGAACTTTCACCAATAAACAACAAAAAACGTGTACGATCATAAGTTAGCCAGCAGCTAACTTGGCATGTGCCGGTTAGCCGAAGAATGAGGCGCGATGAGCAATGGCAGAGATGATTTAATAGCAGTTGGGCGCGCGCGTTACGCCCCACGCCACTGCCAGCTTCGTAGCACTACCCGGGGCCATGAGCGATCGTCCCCGGTCATTGAAGAGACGTACAAAATGGTGATGAGCTCCAGGGGAGAAAGTAGTGCCGCAATGAATGAGCTGGGAGATTGATTTCTGGTCCGCAAAACTTCCAGGCTGCAGACCGCTGTACAATACATACTGTACAGCGGTCACTACTACCTCGCGCCTTTCTAGCTGCTATCGGCAGCCAGAGCCGGTGGCAGCCAGGTGCACCTCCCCAATGCAATGCTTCATCTCCTACTATGCACCATAGAAATCAACTCGTCCTTCTTTCGTTCTAAATCCACTACCACCTGGCAGATAAACACAAGCTTGTCTGGCTCATTATCCCCATTTCCATGAGTTTTGTACAGCATGAAGCTATAGTATGTGTGTCATGTTAATTTAGTTGCCTCATATCACAATTCACCTCCACACTGTCTAGTGCACTTTCTAAGTGCTGAAGCCAGTGTGTACCTTGGATAAAGTGCGCGTCCATTAGTAATCTTTTCATGCGCATCTGGTTTGAACTATTTTGGATGAAGCAACCATTCTACTGCAGCACACTCATTCAACTCGCTGCCCGCTTGCTCAACTATAGCTGCCCGCTTGCTCACACTATACGGCTACAAATGAAGGCAAGCAACTGAATAATAATGAGAGCCCTCACTTGGCGTGTATTGTAGCCCACAATGTCGCTTTGGCACGTATAGAAATTCATCAGTAAAAAAGCAGCGTACGTGGACGGATATTTTAGTAAAGCTTTGTGCGCAATTTTGTCCTAGGCGTCGTTCTTAAATGCCGCTTGTAGTAATGATATTTTATAAATATAATTCATAATAATTGGTAATAAAGGTATTCTTGAGTCATTCAAGGTCAGTGCGATATATAGTACTTGAAGAGTTTCAAAACATCGTGCTGCACCTTTCGATTCCTGCGAAGAAGGTCATGGTTTATTGTTGCGTTTCTATGACAAACATTATCCCAGCTTGTTTTTTGCAAGTCGTGCGTAAGAGGTACACAGCAATGGGATTTTGAAATATTTACCAAAATTTATCGTGTCACAGTAGTCATTTCAAGTATTTTTTCAGCTTGTCCAAAATGCAAAGAAGCCAAAAAAATTGTTTCAAAGATCAGGAAACGTAAGCCGTGTCAGCTCTTAAGCTTCCTTTCGGACGAGCTGTTTTTCCTTGGGGAGGAAGAGTTCCTTCGATAGTGGTCCTGTCCTTTCGTGTCCATTTAGGAAGGGCGTGTAAGGGTCGCTTTTCGGCTGCCTGGTTCGTGTAGCCAAGTCGTAATTACCATGTATTATCGCGTATTGAGATCACACAGTATAAGCCAGCAAGACGGCCTTTCACCTTGATTTCTGTATATATATACAGCGAATAAATGTGAAATGCCGCCTTGCTGGTGTGTGTGTGTGTGTGTGTGTGTGTGTGTGTGTGTGTGTGTGTGTGTGTGTGTGTGTGTGTGTGTGTGTGTGTGTGTGTGTGTGTGTGTGTGTGTGTGTGTGTGTGTGTGTGTGTGTGTGTGTGTGTGTGTGTGTGTGTGTGTGTGTGTGTGTGTGTGTGTGTGTGTGTGTGTGTGTGTGTGTGTGTGTGTGTGTGTGTGTGTGTGTGTGTGTGTGTGTGTGTGTGCGCGTGTGTGTGTGTGTGTGTGTGTGTGTGTGTGTGTGTGTGTGTGTGTGTGTGTGTGTGTGTGTGTGTGTGTGTGTGTTACTTTTACTGAGTGTGCTTGATGGATAGCCAACACACGTTCCTTCTTCAGCAGTTGCAATCAAAAATGCCTCAACATTTTTTCTTCGAATTCTCTTTCATTATTCTATCTCTGCTCTTTCAAACAGTGGTTCGCATCTTCCTTTGCAGTGCTTACAATGCGACGCTAGATTTCCGGGATGGGTAATCTGTTCATTTGTGTTTTGTATCCTTGGTAGCGCGTACATATCAATATGATGAATCAACTTGCCGCCGTGTTAGGCAGCTTGCAAACAAGCACTCTTACAGAGCAAAGCGCATGCAGACAGTTTTATCAGGAGAGGTATACAGGAGCAGCAATGAGAGCAGAGGTGATGCATTTTTACAACGCGTCCACTCTACTTAATACAATAGACATGCGAGTGATATGCGCGCGTTACGAAAGAGGAGGATTCGCAATCTCATGAGGACTATATGTTAACGCCGTTTTATGCTCACTGCTTGCACATACACGCGTGCACTAACTTCACGGCATCCGATTTTCAGCTCACGTTGTCAACGCGCGATCAGCTTTTTGCTTGATATTTTTCGTTAGTTTGTTTTTCACTTATATCTTGATCACTCATGCGATGAATGAAAGTATAAATAATTAAGAAAAATTAAATAAATATATAAGTACATAATGGAGTTCAGGAAAGTGTGTTATCCTGCCTCTATCA
Organism: Amblyomma americanum; assembly: GCF_052857255.1. Taxonomy (NCBI): domain Eukaryota; kingdom Metazoa; phylum Arthropoda; class Arachnida; order Ixodida; family Ixodidae; genus Amblyomma; species Amblyomma americanum. The sequence goes on from NC_135497.1 coordinate 280,409,475, forward strand.
TTGGGAAAGGGGGCGTATCTGTGCTTTTTGGTGCAAAACTATTCGCTGTAAAAGTGCAGTGAAGGGCCAAATTTTTACGATTTTGCCGAATCAGATGGGCAAAAAAAGTCACGCAAATAATTTTAAACAATGATCACATTGTTTATTTAGCTATACCTATTCTTTATTGTAGCGTTCATGACACTATGGCAGAAGTAAGGTAACATGCAAGATTTAACATGCAAAAACATCCAGGAATAGGGTTGCAAGAATTTTTCTAGCGGGAGGAAATAACGTCTTCTGGTAAGGCATTGCAAACATAAACATTAATGTTGCAAGTAAGAAACTCTGCTTGAACAAGACAGAACGGGCATGAAAATGAAATACATTATTGTTCTTTGTAGATGAAGGCGGTGTGCACGTAGACGTTACTGATATGCTCACACATAGGTAGGATCTTTTCTTTTTCTTTCCCTACCGCGCTTTCCAAAATTAGGGTTCGACCGACGCGCATGTCACACCCAAGGCGAGGTGCAAAGTTTGAAGGTCAGAAAAAAAAAAGTGACGCGTTCTCGCTACATTCGCCTGTCATGTTTCGCCGTAGTCGGTTGGGAAAACTGGCTCGGCTGCAGCGGACGCACTGCCGATGAGTCAGCAAAGGTCGACAACCAAGGCCATTCCCAAGCGCTTCTTTATATATAGCCACTGGAATGGACCACTTTTCCAGTAACGTCCTGTGCATGCGCAGAAGCCTCATCGTCCGCCAATTATGACGACTAATTTTTTTAAAAGGACAGAAGTTCGCTGAACGTGCTTTTCCACGACGTCCCTTCGTTGCGACAAACTACTGCACAATAATAGACCATTTGGAAAAATCTGTAAGTCAGCTTGCCGCAAGAATTGTTTTCCAACCAAAAGTTCTCGTTCCGAGATGACACTCTCACATTCTTTGTGCAGTCGGGTTCCCCCTTCTGAGCGACTTCTGGAATTGCGCCATTTGACTTCAAGATGGCCCCGAGGGAGGGGGGACCCCTCTCAACCTCCTGTAGCACCGCAGTAGAGTTTACGCAGGAAATGCAAGGAAACCGGCTTTGCTTTCGTGACGGCAGGAGTGGGCTACCTCATACAGGGACTCTGCTCATACTAAACTTTCTTAGAATTTTCTGCTGAACAAATTAGACTGACCCCGCACCGTCGCGCCAACTTCCTCCCTTCATCCCTCCTTACCCCGAACAATGAACAGCCGAACAGCCACCAGCCATTTTTCGACGACAAAGACCGGTCTCCCCCTTTTCTTGCGCCACGCTGAGTGATGACACATCCGACTCACAAAGACGACAGTGGTTGGGACTCCCAGAAAACTTCCCCTCGCATACGTTAATGGACTTCGCCAATTTTTAACAAAGAAAAAGCGAAGCCAGCTCCCTGCTTCTGCTGCTAATGCGAATTGGTCCCTGCGCCAGAGTGTTTTTATGGTTAAAATTGCCGTTCTATGAAAATCAGAATGAGGGCTAGCACTCTAATTCATGCCTGTTCCAGAGACATGGGGATGTCTTCAACATGTAGTTTCCTACTGGGACGCCATGTGAACGCGGAGGTCGTAAGTTAGGTTGCAGGCAAAAAAAAATGTAAACAAGGCGGGAATTCAGGTGAGGGAGGGGCTGAGCCCCCTCATGAGAATACTTGTATGTGGGGGGGGGGGGGGGGCGCTGGACAACCCCCCCTGCCCACCCTGTACCGGCGTCCCTTATTATCGAGAAGGGTAACTGAGTATAACATTTTGGGACCGATGGTTTTAAGCAAGAAATAAAAATCGACCTGCTCGCTATCTTTTCTCTCTCCCTCGCTCCACAAGCTGCGGTTTACTGTTGCACTCGTCGTTTTGAGAGATCAACAACAGTTTCGTTCGAACAGCAGAAGGAAGCGGTTAACACCGCCTCTCTCTCGGCGCATGCGCTTCTCGCACGTGGCCGCCAGATCCTTGCCGCAGGCAGACGACGGCGGTCTGCCTTTTCATCGCCCCGCGTGCCCGTCTTCTAGCGGTTCCCCTGCTGCCGCCCAACTTCAACATGGTGCGGCGGTTGCTGAAGGCATGAGCCGACCACCGGCAGTCCTTCCTGCGCCGCTGTCTAGCAGGAGTGCAGTAATGGCCTCCCGTCGCTCGCCTCGCTGGACGGAAGCTATTTTGCGCACCCTTTTAAAGCGAAAGCTTTACTGGCCTAGCGGCGCCGATTCGCAATGTGCTGCAGTTTCACCTTGAACGCCCTAGCTGCGCCGCTGCCATAGCAACGCACCGCGTGACTTCGGCATGCCGCCGAGCCGAGTCTTCGCCGTGGCTCCACAACCGCGGAGTGGCTGCTGACTGAACACCTTATCTATCCGAGCAGATGCGGCTTGGGGTCTGTAACAGTGCGTTCCGCACACTGGATAGGCAGCGCGTCCACCCTGACACCCTGACAGATTAGAGTTAATGGTTGGAAGCGAGAGGTTGGCCACCCACTGAACGCTGCCACAGCGTTCTCAGCGCTAATGCATGCAGCCTACACATCTCCCTCACCACCACCACGTACAACCTAAAACCGCGATTGAGGCGTCCACTGACCCAGGAAGCCAGTTATGTGCCATTCCTGTCCTGAAAGTCATCGGCGTCATTGTCAACGCCAACGCCAATGAACGCCGACAGCTTTCGCTTTCCATATCCTGGATTAGCTGAGCTAATCCACATTCATTTTTTCGTGCAGCCTCCAATAGTTCGCGCGCAAGCTCCAGCGCGCGGCAGCTCTAGCTTTCACCACTGGGCTGTCGTGGACTTCGTAGCTACGGATTCACGGCAGCTTTCCTGCGCACCTCGGCGTGCCCACGCCATTACTTTTGGAACTGATGCAGCGGCGGCACATCGCAATTCCTTTGAGCAGCATCACTGGATGGAGCTTCAGAGATTCACCACCTTCTTGCTGCGAGTGCGCCATCGCCCAGCCATCCTTTCGCAGCGGTATAGTGTATGTTGTGTTCGCGTTGCTAGTGGCACCTCCCCCACCGGATTACTTGTGCCTTGATCTCGCCTCCAAAATGGACCGCGCCGCACGCGCGGTCTGCTGCACCATCGATGCAGGGCGCCACGGCACCTACCTCAAGACGCCCCCCCCCCCCCCCCCCCAAGCCCATCTGGCTCTAAGCACTCTTATCTAAACACTTGGTCACATGAAAATATATCTCACAGGATCGTTACGAGGGTGTAAACGCGTATGTTGTTGTTGCGACTGCAAGAAGAATGAAAAGGAAACTGCACGGGCCCGGCCACTGGCTCGAGCTGAGCCACAATTACTGCCGCGCGCAGACAGGAGTGTTAAAAGAGATGTGAGTGTAAAAAGATTGGAAGAAAAAACGCGCATCGCAGCAACCACGTCACCTCAAGCGAGGAGGCGGTATGGTAACGAATGACTCCGGTGACAAGGAGCCTTCGCCACATTCGCGAGAGCCCCTAGATCCCAGTCCCGTAGGAACAGGAGGCCACCTCCCTGTAACGCGATATTTGAGCATTCGCTGTGCTGTGGGAAGGGGCAGGATAGAAGGCTGCGTTTAATTCATGGTCGCAGCTGTTGCAGCCTCCTCTTTCATCCCTGGGTTTCCATTGACAACTTAGTAAAGGTATCTCGGTTTAGGCGCACTTTTTATGTTTTCGCTTACTAAAAAGAAAATGATCATAAAGCGAAAAGCTGTATTCCTCCCATGCTCTCCCTGAAGGTCAACGTCCCTTAGATTTGGCCTCTAACGTGAGGCGCGCCGCATGTGCAAAATCGCGCGTGGCGGGGGCCTCGATCTTATTCTTCATCGACACCATAGCTGCGCGTTTGGAACTGACGTCCAGCGCTGCGCCGGTTGCTGCTCGGCCGCTCCTCACCAGTTGTAGCATGTGATGTGTTACGTGATTCTCTCTTGCGCTTGGCAGTCATGTCCGCCACTGCGTCAACCGCCACTCTGTATGCTCGTACTTGCACTTGCGGCAAGTTATGTGCCACGTGATTAGCGCTCGCTGAAACATTTTGCTCTTGCTGAAGTCTTAAAAAAAAAATAAAGGCGAACCAAAGGTACCGTGTCCAACCATGCTTGTCAGAGCTTTCGCTCTGTATTTCCTGGCTCAGCTGAGTTGAGCCGTAGCCATTTTTTTACATGCATTTCTGTGGGCCGCTGACCCCCTCGGGACGCAACACTCCCCACTGGTGGCGCTGAACGCAGCGCCGACGGTGAAGGCGCCTGGCTGGCGCAGGGTTGCCTTGCGTGCGCTACTCAGACCCGCGATTTTTTAGGCGGTGCTTGTGGAGCGCCAGATTTCGTTGCTTTGCAGCGCCTACGAGAATCACCTTCTCAAAAATCTAGACAACGATATGGATACGACTAATAATGAGCTATAGAAACCTCTAAATACACTGATGAGCAAAACTTTAATATTCAGGAGCTAACAATTTAATGCCAGGTAGCCAGCTTAAACGATAACATTCCTTGCTGTTTGTTGATATCCCCCACAGGCAACAATGCAACGTGCATATTATGTAGCTCAAAAATTTGGAGGACGCTTAAGCTTCGCCTGTAAGAGCAGGACGCGACAGCGTGTTGTAGCATTGCCAAGGAATACAGTGAACGCCATCGTCCTTCGGTGCGACCCCTTGCCCGGACAATTTAAAGAAAGGAAACATAGCTTGGTAAACCGCGCCGTAAGGCAAGGAAAATGAAAATAATTTTTTTTAAGGAAAGGAAAAAAACGCCTGTCTCACATATCTCGGTGGACACCCGAACCGGGCTCTAGAGGAAGGAAATTGAAATGAAAAATGGTTTTAAGGAAAGGAAATGACGCCTATATCACAATTATTGCTGGACACACCCGTACCGAGCCGTAAGGAAAATCCATTCCCTTACTTCGCGGTTCAGGTGTCGACCGATATGCGCCATTTTTCGCTCACAGCCAAAGACGCCGACTACACCGGCTTTTCTGCGACACGAGCTCGTTAACGCTGCCGCGTTGAAAGACCTATTTTTCAATATTACTGCTATTGCAGCTCCCATGACATCCAAGCATGGCATCCGGGATCAGGAGTGACAACAGATGGCGCCATTTGCTAAGAAGAAGACGAAGCCGAAGCACATTGGCGCTGGAGGCTCTCGTGCGCTGTCGTGTTCGAAGCCGTGCTAGGCTTCGCTCCCTCGGCTGATTCCCAACTGCTGTGGCCTCGGAGCACGACCCCAGTATCAATCACGGAGCATGCTACCAGTGGACTCGCTACGGCCGCATCTGTAGATCCGGAGATCCTGGCAAAAGCGAGAACTCGTGTTCCGAAAATGACCTCGCACGCTTTGTGCACGGGACCGTGAGTACCAACGCCTCGTCCAAGCGCAGCTTAGACCGCTGTGGAAGAAGTACGCCTGCTTCATTTGGTGTTGCGGCACCGACGGAATTTTATCGGGCGAGTTGAAACGGCAATACTAGCATGAACGGTGCGGGTAACCACTACCCTTGGCGTTGGAGGCTCGAACACTTGCTACGTGGCCTACGCAGCGAACGCTCATGCTCCGCGGGCGAGCTCAAAGAATGCTGGCTCATTGAAGATATAGCCGCATGGAACAAAGCGTTGCGAGCGACGAGGCTCGTGTTGACACAGTTTGAACCGGGCAAGCTCTGTCTGCGCTCTTACAACGACAGAAATGACCACTGGGCGAGGAACTTGGATTCCGGCAATGTAAACGATGGCGCCTTCCTCATCGCCTGGCTTCCAAGACAGCACAAATGCATCCGCGAGCTTCATGTGTACGACCGAGCACACATTGACCGGCTCTCCTTCATCTCGTCTGTCATCGTTGGACCGGCGAACAACCTGCAGAGCGTCGTGCTTCACGCCAGCCGTAGATTTCTCCCTGAGATCAGATTTCTCCAAGCCTTAGGCCCTCCGAAGTGCCTGCGTGAGCTTGACCTTACCAACGTTGACATCAGCGATGCCCTGGCGCCCCAGGTGGCCGATGTGCTGAGGGGAAACGGTCGCACTCTGCACAGCGTCAAGCTGATCGGCAACCATCTGTCTCGGGAAACTGCAAGCACCCTGCTTCTAGCCCTAGTCCTATGTGAACGGCTTGAAGAGGTGGCTCTCCAGGACAGCGAAGAGTCTTCCGCCTGCGACGCCATGGCAGAGGCCCTCAAGAGCAGCAGGTTTCTGCAGAAGCTCTCCTTGGTTGGTCTATGCTTAACAGGTATGAGCTGCAAGCACTCAAGCGGACGGCGAGGTTGTCTTGACTGTTTGACAAGTCTCTTTGGCACATTAGAAGGCATTTTATTATTTCAGCGCCTGGCTCTGGAAAAGATATCTATTAGTGACACATTGGGAGAGGCATTGGCAAAGTTCTTGATTGGCCATAACTCACTTCAAACACTGTCGCTGATAAATTGCAGCTTTGATAGCGGAGTAGCTACATGTATTGCCGAGGCATTATCTGCGAACTGCACTTTGCAGAACCTCAGTTTCCACAACTGTTCCGTTGATGCAGCAACTGTCAGCAAGTTGTGCGCGGCACTTCCTTCCAACACTGCACTGAAAAGCCTCGTTCTGCCGCAGATCAGCAGCACATCGCGAATCCTACAGGAGGAAAATCCCACTCATGAGCAGCTCAGACGGGAGTGTCCTGGCCGCGTTCAATTTTGCCTTTTTCTAGACCAGTCTTCGTTCGTGTCCGAAGCCCTGGAACAGGCCCTCGGATGCGCTACAAAGGTGAAGATCAACCACAGTGGGCTCGTCGGCAAGGACCTGTGCTCTGTGTACGCCTCGTTGGCCTTGAAAAACTCACTGCGCTCACTGCACATTCACTACGCAGCCATTGCCACTGGTAATGATGACACAACCCAAGCAGCTATTTCCAGTGCGCTCTGTGCGGCACTCAAGGGATGTAAGTGCCTCCAGAGCTTTCACTTACACGTGCTCATGGCTTACAATGAGAGCGAAGAGACGGACCAACTGGTGGCTGAGATCTTTGATGCCCTGATATGCAGCCCGCGCCTAAGGAAACTTACGTTGGTAAACTCTCGACTGACCTTGAATACTGCAAAGTTGCTTTCGGTCCTGGTTGCCCAACTCAAGAGAAGCTTAGTTGAGCTGCGCATCGAGAGCACGAGCAACATATCAAACGCGGTCCTTGGTGTGCTTGAAGATATGATCACGAGGAATGTATTCCTATCTAGAGTTACTGTAAGGTGTTTTGCCTGGGAAGACGTGGCGTGGGCTTGTGCAGCGATGGACGATGCTAAAGAGCAGAACCAGGGCCTGCTGAACAAGGCAGCGAAATTCGTGATGAGCATTGACGAGCGCCCAACACCTTGTGCCAAACATCCCTGCGCATCTGCCTTCGACGAACTGTGCGGTACCGCATCGCTACTGGAACACCTGGTGTCACTGTCAGGAAAATCCGAGCTGCAGGTGTCCATGAGCGTTAAGAAGGCAAGGTGCTATCTGGATGACAACTACATGATCTATGCTGGCGTTGTGCTTGCGAGGGTTCTCTGCGAGGCTGGTGATGGCAGCATGCAGTTTGACGAACTTAATGTTGACTGCTGGCGCTCCATAGTGCAGTACCTGAAACTGAGTGATGTGGTCTCATAACTAACCGACTTTAAGGACATTGGAGGACCATTGTGGTCTTGTTTGTTGTGTGTGTGTGTTTTCTGTGCATGTGCGTTCTTGACACTAACCAGATTTATGCACTTGTTTCGTTGGCTTGTTTTTCGTGCCGTAGACCAGGACGGCGATCAGTGGTCAACATCCACTTCAAAGGAAACCTCGTTCTCTGGCTAAGCTTCCTCCGCAGCTGAGTGCCCAAGGGCGTCATAATGGCTTGACTGGACTACATGCCGGTGACAGCACTGGATGTTGGTCGCTTCTCTGCGCTCGCCAACTGCTTGCGAAGATTTTGCTGCGGCTTCGAAGGTGATCCGTCGTTCGTGGAGCCACGCGAAATTGCCCCACTGACCTATTTTCGACTCTTCTCACCAATTCTTCCATTCAGGTGTAACTGAACAAGGTGATGGTTCGAGTTAGTGGGTCTGAGCTGGACCTGAAAGCTGCGTCAGCAGTCCGTCATTGTCGCTGACAAAGAAATATATGGCATTTTTAGCCTCGGAGCAGTATGCCAACCAGTGAAATGTATTGCATGTGATTTTTAAGCTTTGTTCAAAAAGTATCGCGTCTAATCTGACTGGTATCATTCTTTTCTTCATGTATAAATTCTGTGTGCACCAAATAAAGCTGTAGTGGAAGTTTAGCGCTTGTGTTTGTCCCCTGCTTTGTTGCTGCGCTATGGATCATTCAGGTGTCCAACTTCTTCATATCGTGGCTCGTGTCGCGTGCACCCGTTTTTTTCTTTCCTTTTTCTGTGAGCGCTCCTTTTCTGGCATGGGGAAAAATCTGATTTGGCATGTGCACGTCCACGTCCCGCCAGCTCGTTGGGCCAAGGGTGGCTTTGGCTGCCCGGCTTTGTAGAATTGCAACGCGGGTGGTTGATGATGGCTATAGCTGGGACCCCCCTTACAAAAATGCGTGCTGAATTTGTGTTTAAATTCAAGCAACCCGTGTCAACACACACTGTTGAAATTATGTTGAAAAGGTTGGAGAGTTTTGGGTGATGCAGTGTTGGCAGCATGTTGAGCAGATGTTGAAAATTGGCAAGAGTTTCTGTTGAGCATGTGTTGAATTAACACAACACAAACTTCTGTTCGTTTTCTGAAGTGACGTTGAAAAGCTAAAATTTGATTTTCTGTTGAACTTCCATCAATAAACAACAAAAAACATGTACGATCATAAGTTAGCCAGCAGCTAACTTGGCATGTGCCGGTTAGCCGAAGAATGAGGCGCGATGAGCAACGGCAGAGATGATTTAATAGCAGT